>NW_023413994.1:0-53428 GCF_903995425.1 Onychomys torridus | reverse complement strand
TAACCAGCTCAATGTTTGGCTGTTGGCTTGCTGTAGATTGCCTTTATTATGTTTAGGTATGTTCCCTGTATTCCTGATGACTTCAAGACTTTTATCATGAAGGGGTGTTGGATTTTCTCAAATGCCTTTGCTGCATCTAGTGAGATGATCATGTGTTTTTTTTCATTGAGTTTGTTTATATATTGCATTACATTGATGGACTTTTGTATGTTGAAACACTCTTGCATCCCTGGGATGAAACCAACTTGATCATGGTGGATAATTGTTTTGATGTGTTCTTGGAGTCTATTTGCCAGAATTCTATTGAGTATTTTTGCATCAATGTTCATGAGGGAGATTGGTCTGTTCTCTTTCTTTGTTGCATCTTTTTGTGGTTTAGGAATCAGGGCTATTGTAGCCTCATAGGAGCTTGGTAATATACCTTCTGCTTCTATTGTGTGGAACAATTTAAAGAGCATTGGTATTAAGTCCTCTTTGAGGTTCTGGTAGAATTATGCAGTGAAACCATCTGGTCCAGGCCTTTTTTTGGTTGGGAGATATTAATGACTGATTCTATTTCCTTAGGCGTTATTGGACTACTTAAATGGATTATCTGCTCTTGATTTAACTTATGTATGTGGGACCTATCCAGAAAATTATCCATTTCTTTTAGATTTTCTAGTTTTGTGGAGTAGAGATTTTTGAAGTATGACCTGATGATTCTCTGGATTTCCTCATTGTCTATTGTTATATCCCCCTTTTCAATTATGATTTTGTTAATTTGGATGCTCAGTCTCTTTCTTTTGTTTAGGTTGGATAAAGGGAATGTCTATCTTGTTAATCTTTTCATAGAACCAACTCTTTGTTTCATTAATCCTTTGTATTATTCTCCTTATTTCCATTTTATTGATTTCAGTTCTCAATTTGATAATTTCCTGGCCTCTGTTCCTCTGGGGAGACTTTGCTTCTTCCTGTTTAAGGGCTTTCAGGTGTGCTGTCAAGTCACTAGCATGAGATTTCTCCAGCTTCTTTATGTGTGCATTAAGTGCTATGAATTTCCCTCTTAGCACTGCTTTCTCAGTATCCCGTAAGTTTGGTTATGTGGTGTATTCATTTCCATTGATCTCTAGGAAGTCTTTAATTTCTTTCTTTATTTCTTCTTTAAACCATTGGTGATTCAGTTGAGCATCATTCAGTTTCCATGAGATTGCAGGATTTTTGTGGATTTTTCTGTTGTTGAAATCTAACTTTAAAAGATGGTGGTCTGATTGAACACAGGAGGTTATTCCAATTGTTTTGTATCTGTTGAGATTTGCTTTGTGGCCAAGTATGTGGCCAATTTTAGAGAAGGTTCCAAGGGGTGCTCAGAAGTAGGTATATTCTTTTTTTTCGGGGGGGGCTGGATGAAAAGTTCTATTGATATTGAGTAAGTCCATTTGAGCCATAACATCAGTTAAGTCCATTATGTCTCTGTTAAGATTCAATTTGGCTGATTTATCCAGAGGTGAAAGTGGGGTGTTGAATTCTCCCACTATTAATGGGTGGGGTTTTATAGGTGATTTAAGCTTTAGTAATGCTTCTTTTACATATGTGGGTGCCCTCGTGTTTGGGGCATCAATCTTCAGAATTGAGACTTCATTTTGGTGGTTCTCTCCTGCGATGAGTATGCAATGTCCTTAAGCATTTCTTTTGATTGATTTTAGTTTGAAGTGTATTTTGCTGTATATTAGGATGGCTACAGCAGCTTGCTTCTTAAGACCATTTGATTGGAAAGTCTTTTCCCAGCCTTTTTATTCTTAGGAGGTGTCTGTCTTTGAAATTGAGGTATTTCTTGTATGAAGCAGAAAAATGGGCTGTGTTTTCATATACATTCTCTTAGTCTTTGTCTATTTATAGGTGAATTAATTCCATTGATCATTGATATTAAGGGATCATTGATATTAATGACCAGTGATTGTTTGTTCCTGCTGTTATTTTTTATTTATTTATTTTTTATGGTGGTAGTGTGTGTGTACTTCTCTTATTTGGGGTTTACTGCTGTGGTGTTACTTATTGCCTGTGTTTTCATAGGTGTATCTCCCTTCCTCAGGTTGGAATTTTCCTTCTAGTGCTTTGTGTAGGGCTGGGTTTGTGGATAACTATTCTTTATGTCTGGTTTTGTCTTGGAAGGTCTTGTTCACTACATCTATAATGATTGAAAGTTTTGCTGGGTATATTAGTCTAGGCTGGCATACATGGTCTCTTAGTGACTGCATTTTATCTGTCCAAGTCTTTCTGGCTTTTAATGTCTCCATTGAGAAATCGGGTGTTATTCTGATGTGTTTGCCTTTATAAGTCACTTGGCCTTTTTCCTTTGCTGCCCTTAGTATTCTTTCTTTATTCTGTACATTTAGTTGTTTAATTATTAAGTGGCAAGAGGACTTTTTTTGTGTGTCTAGTATGTTTGGTGTTCTATAGGCTTCTTGTATCTTCATATGCATTTCCTTCTTTAAGCCTGGAAAGTTTTCTTCTATGATCTTGTTAAATACATTTTCTGTGCCTTTGAATTGGTATTCTTCTCTTTCCTCTATCCCTATTATTTGTAGCTTTGGACTTTTCCTGGTGTCCCAAATTTCTTGGACATTTTGGGTCATGTCTTTTGTTGGTTTTAGTGTTTTCTTTGACCAATGAATCTACTTCTTCTAACGTATCTTCAACACTAGAGATCCTCTCTTGCATCTCTTGCATTTTGTTGGTTGTACTTGCATCTGAAGTTCCTGTGTGTGTGAGGTTTTTTTTTTTTCTCAGACTTTCCATTTCCACCATTCCTTCTTCTAGTGCTTTCTTCATTTTTTCTATTTCCCTCTTCAGGTCTTAGACTGTTTCCCTTGCATTTTCATGATTTTCTTTCAGGATCTTATTGTTTTCTTCTGCTTTATTTGTCCTTTCCTATAGTTTTATACCTTTCTTCCCATTTTTCATTTGTCCACTTTATTTTTCATTTCTTCTATGTAAGGATCTAGCCTGTTCATGTTGTTACTTGTAAGGTTGTTTTCTTCTCCTTCTTTCATTCCATGATATTCCAGTATACCTCTGGTCCAAATGGCAATTCCTGGGTGGATGGGAGCTGGGGACTGGTCTCTGAATCTGAGGAAGTGGCTGGGGTCTCAGGCAAATGGGTGTGGGGGCAGGGTGTGCAGACTGCAGGGTCTGCCTGCAGTCTTAGAAAATTGGAGCCTCCCACATGACATGCCAATTGGCAGGAAACTGGGGCCAAGTTGGGCTGGTCCTCCCAGGATGGTGACCAGTGGTGGGACCCAGGGGTTGTTGCCACTTTGACTATTACCCCAGGCACTTTACAAGCTTTCTTATGCAGAGATATTTTAGGAGTGGTAGGAATGGATTAGTGGGTAAAGTGCTTGCCATAAATGCATTACATTCTGAACTTGATCCCCAGCACTGATTCTGCACAACAGTGTATGCTTGTATTTCTAAGAATATTTTTCTATTATTCCAGAACTTTGTAGAAAGACACATAAGGATACTTGGGGCACTTTGTACAGCTACTGTAGATTAATAAGTGATATCAAGATTTCAAGGCTCATATAAAACAGTCTCAAATACAACTTGGAAAAATACTGAGGGACATATTTAATGTTGATGTCTGATTTTCACATGTACATGCACACATATGCACACACACGCAGACACACACACATACACACACACACACACAGAGAGAGAGAGAGAGAGAGAGAGAGAGAGAGAGAGAGAGAGAGAGAGAGAATGTTTTATACTATGTTTAACTGGCACCAAAGTATTTAGGACTCAAGATTGGGACTTGGGATTGTTATCTTACTCTGAAAATGGCAGGCAATTTGATGACTAAGTGCTATTTGCAAGAGCGATTCTTCATCTATCACCTGGAACATGAAGATAAAATGTAATGCAATATTTTAACTAGGCAGTTACTTCTTTCTGCTGTACGTTTTAGTATGACAGTTACATCTTTTCACTGTGAACTTCCACTCAGAAGAGCTTAGGTGGAGAGTGGAAAGGGTAGATGATCACAGGCTGCTTTTTCTAAAAAATAATAATAATTCATAACAAAGACTACCTAAATCATTCAGTTCATGAAGTTATTACACAGCAACTAATAATTTGGGTCTTTGAATACATGTGTATACACCAAAATTTATATATCTGTGGAAACATAGTTCAGTAGTAGACACTTTTTCTTGCTTTATTGAAGTTATGACTCAAACCCAAAGATGTGAGAAAGGGATTCATGCGGTTTTATTTTTTTGTATAGAATTCATTTTATTTTCTGCAAGTTTAATTGTGATGGAATTAAATTGTAAAGTAGTTTTCAAGACAGGTTTTCTCTGTCTAGTGTTAGTGAATGTCATGAATGGTACACTGTAGAGCAGGCTTGCATCAAACTCACACAGATCTGCCTGGCTCTCCTACCTGAGTGCCTGGTTTAAAGGCATGCTCAACTGCAACCCAGGTGAAGCAGTATTTCTTAAAGGGTGAAGCATGTTTTAGTCTTCCAGTAGATGTTGAAAGTTAGGAAGGACTTAAACACATTAAATTTTCAATATATATAAATATATTCATTGAAAACTATCCCTTTATATATTATATCTCATATTTTCCCTCCATCAGTGACAAATATTTCTGGAAAGAATTCTTTATTGTAGATGATATTTTTCATTGTTATAATTACTTTGGAATCTTAATCCTAGACTCTGCCATCACTAGGCATGGATTTAGAAGCATTGAAATTCAAGAATGTTTTCTAGCCAATACTTACTTTTGAAAACCAAATATTACAACTGAGTACATTCTTTCCCTTTCGTTACCCTTCAATTTTCCTAAATGCCAGTTGCATTGTTGTGCTCCTAACTGATAAAGAGTCAACAGGATGCACATCATAATCCCTTGCTGCAGAACTTCCTGGGATTTACTGGAAGATGACAACAACAAAGATACAAAAGTTCATACCATTTTGCAACTTAAATTTTAAGAGGGAGCATATATTTACTTTATAGATTGACTTTCAATAACATCAATAGGTGGTCAAATTATCTGAAGGAGATATGCTGTTCTCTGAGGGTAAGACCAGAATGACTCCAGGCTTATAGACACTGGCATCTGTCACTGTACAATGGGACAGCACCAAGATATATTCTATGGACCTAGCATTCTGTGCATCTGGTTAGCCTGTGTGGTGGAAATATCATGGTTTTCTAAAAGATGTTCAGCTTTTTCTTAGACATGTTAACAAAAAGTTTTGGTTAGAATACCAAGGCCAGTGTCATCACCAGACTCCTCTGTCACTTCTTGCTTCCTGGGGCAGCAGTGCTGGTGCAGTTCCAAGTGCTGCAGCAAGCTCAACAACACTTCACTGCAGCTGGAGCTTGCAATAGATACACTAGGCAGGGCTACTGCAAACACACCAAGGGCAGAAACTTTCAACATTGACATCAAACACCTTAATAAGGATATTGATCTAATCATCTGTGACCATCACCTTGTCCCTCACACTGTCAGAGTGCAAGATTAGCACTCAGTAGACAAAGAGTATAGTTCAGACTGCTGTCACAGTGTTGTTTTCTGGATAAAATAAAGACCTCATACCTAAGCAGCCTTTGTATCTTCTTGGAAGCATGGAGGAACTTGGTGGCATCAGATGAAAAGGACTAACCTCTGATTTAGACTGCTTTCTTTGCCTGGGTTCTATGGCCTAGAGTCCAGTGTCTTCCATTTCCCTTTGCCACTCTCCAAGGACTCTGTAAAGCAACCTCCTACTTTCTTTTGGGCTGCACATCATTAGTCTCATCTCTTTGCTGTGTTCCAATCTCATTGTCTTAAATGTCTTCTTCTTTCCTACTGATCTAGTAATGGACACATTAGAGGCTGGTACTTGATATCCTGAATATTTACTGCAACTGATGCCAGGAGAAGGATCCTCAGACATGCCCCTGGCTCACTCAATGTTATATCCTAGGCCTTCCCCGCAGTTGTTATATGTATCTGTGTCACTAAACCCCATGAGACCACACATACACACATACACACACACACACACACAGAGAGAGAGAGAGAGAGACAGAGAGAGACAGAGAGAGAGAGAGACAGAGAGAGAGACAGAGAGAGACAGAGAGAGAGAATAAATGAGAACACACACACATAGTTTTGGTGGCATATGAATTAAGATGTATTACGTGCCATGGTATTTGACATTAAATTATATGGCAAAACAACAAATATCCCCTATAAATATTTATCTCTGAATTTCCAGGCTAGAAATATATTGGTAGAAAAAAATAATGGTAGAATTAAATGCAAAATGTGTGCTAGACATCCACGTTCCATTTTAGAATTCAAATATGAAGTGTTTTTTAGCTTCAAACTTGCTGAAACTTCAATGCAAAAATTTCAGTTTCAAAATAAAACGCAGATTGATTTATCAGATGACTCCACCAATCAGCCGTAGCCCCCACCTGACCTCCACAGATTAACATTCGAGTTAAAAAGCAAAACCCTCTTTAGGATTCATTTTAAAAGGTATGTCTACAGAAAAAAACCTCATCAGAAAAAGTCATGTCTTGTAAAATCTGTATTCTCACAAACTTATGATTTAAATGATTTAGAACTTAATTTAAGCAATGAGAACTTCAAACTAAAAATGGAAGAAGAAACACCCTTGATGCCACTCTAATAGGATCTGGAAGTGTATCTGTGTTTATTGCTCAGGGGAAATCGCAAATATAGAGCAACTTTCATTGAAGCCACTCCCCTGTTATTTGGTATTGCGACTGTGTTTGCTGCTCAGGGGGAATTCGGGAATATTGAGAAACTTTCATTACACCAATGGAATTCCCTGCACAAAGACAAACTCCTGCAACCTGGAAGTGCAAATGTGTTTGAGCTTTGGGGAAAATCGCCAAAGAAAACAAACTTTCATTAAAACAATGAAATCCCGCGCTCAAGCCACTCTCTTGCAACCTGTAAATATGACTTTGTTTGCTGCTCAGGGAAATGGGGAATGGTAACTGCAAATATAGAGAAATATCGAAAAACTCTAATTTAAACAATGAAATTCCGCGCTGAAGGATAGTCAGCTGCAACCCGGAAGTACGACTGTATTTACTGCTGGGGGAGGAAATTGCAAGGAGAGAGAAACTTTGTTTCCTATCTTTCCTCTGCAGCCTGGTCCAGTCCAGTGCACCAGATTTTAACACACTTCCTTTAGCGGTCTTTAGGAGAGGTGGCGGGACCACAATAAGCTTTTAGTATATTTGGAGGACATTGAAAATAAAGGAAATAGGCAGCTTTAATGTGGGTTTTCAACAAATGAGTACTAACTAGGAAGCATTTTTCTCGAATTCATTGTTGATGTATTTACGCCTCAGAACATTCTAGGAATGTTTTAAAAGTAATTATAATAACGAAAGAGCATAGCGCCATAGAGAACATCACAATCCTGTGCAGGGTACAGTACAAGGCTGAAGAGGAAGGATGATGAAAGCCACAGGGTCCAAAGATTATCATTTTCTGTCTCTGTCTCGGCTTGTTTCTGTTTCTCTGTCTGTTTGAATCTCTGTCTTTCTGCACCTCTCTGTCAATCTCTTTGTCTGTCTGTCTGTCTCTCTCTCTCCCTCTCTCTCTCTCTCTCTCTGTCTGTGTGTGTGTGTGTGTGTGTGTGTGTGTTTGTGTGTATGTATATGTATGTGATTTTGCAAAGCAACACAACATTTCCTGATAAAGTTTATCCTTGAGCAATTAAGTTACTAATGGTTGAAAGTTACTATACATAAAATACAATGCAACAATTTCCAACTAAGTTTACTTCTTTTTTAATGTAAAATTAAGACCTTATATTTTCTTAACAAATACCACAAAGTTAGCACATACCTCAATCTTTAATAAATACTTCTACGTGATTTAATCCTCTAACAGTTATAGATTCTACATAGTAATGCAGAAAACAAGTTGAAGTTTAGAAAGAAAAAGAAAAAGAAAAAGGGTTTCCTCTCCCCCGTTACAGAAACAAACATGGCTTCACTCAATCTAAGGAACTGGTCTATTGTGGAACTTTATTTCCACTCACATGCAGGTTTTAAATAATAGATTTGGATGCAAATACCAGATTTTATATGTTGCTAAGTCGTAAATGCATTAATTGTGAACCACAGGGTAGTTATTGTTATCAATTAATGAATTACTATTTTTAGGGAAAAACAAGACTGCTTATTCCAATATTACCAATTCATTGTGAATGTATGTGTAACCGTGTGTGTGAAACAGATAGAAGGGTATTAAATTATCCCTAATATTTTCAGTAGATTTTAGATTTTAGTTCCTGTCTCCAGGGACATAACTGAGGACATGACCATACTTGTCCCATTTTCTTACCTTTGAGTTACATGCCCCAGGATTCAGAAGGAGCTCTATGACTTTTCCTGCTATTCCTTACTTTCCCAATGTCTTAAAATTCCACTATTGCCACTCCCTGATGATTTCATGCAATTTTGAAATCTTAATTCTCAGTGGCACCTGATAATTCAAGATTCCAGTAATGGGTACATCGCAAGGTGAGGAAATTACAATGCATTGTATAGGTTTGTCTGCATGACAGAGCATCTAAAATATCACCCACCATGATCAAGTAAGCTTCATCACATAGATGCAAGGATGATTCAACAAATGAAAGTCTATCAATGAATTATACCATATAAACAAACTGAAAGAAAAGATCCACATGATCATTTCATTAGATGGTGAAAAGGCCTTTGATAAAATCCAACACTCCTTTATGATAAAGGTTTTAGGGAGATCAGGAATACAGGGAATATACCTAAACATAATAAGGGCAATTTACAGCAAGCCAACAGACAACATCAAATTAAATGCAGAGAAACGCAACGCTATACCAGCAAAACCAGAAAGCAGACAATTCCGTCCACTCTCTCCATATTTCTTCAATAGAGTATGTGAAGTTTTAGCTACAGCAAAGAGACAACAAAAGGAAATCAAGAGGATACATGTAGAAAAGGAAGAAGTCAAACTTTTAATATTTGCAGGTGATATGACAGTACACATAACTGACCCCAAAAATTCTACCAGGGAACTCCTACAGCTAATAAATACCTTCAGTAATGTGGCAGATTACAGATTAAATAAAATTTCTGTAGCCCTCTTACATACAAATGATAAAGTGGCTGAGAAAGAAATCAGAGAAAAATCACCATTTAAAATGGCCACAAATAATATAAAATACCTTGTGGTAACTCTAATTAAGCAAGTGAAAGATCTGTATGATGAGAACGTTAAGTCCCAGAAGAAAGAAATTCAAGGAGTTCTCAGAAAATGGAAAGATCTTTTATGCTCAGGCTTAGGAAGGATAAACATTGTAAGAATGTCAAACTTACAAAAAGCAATCTACAATTTCAATGCAATCCCCATCAAATTCCCAACACCATTCTTCACAGACCTGAAAAGAGCAATAATCAACTTCAGTTGCAAAAACAAATGAACAAAAAAAAAAAAAAAAACAAAAACAAAAACAAACAAACAAACAAAAAAACGACAGCTGAAAGAATCCTGTACAAAAAGGCCACCTCTGGGGGCATCACCATACCTGCCATCTACTGTGTTGCTATAATAATGAAAACAGTTTGATACTGACATAAAAACTAAAATGTGGATGAATGAAATTGAATTGAAGACCCTGACACTAACCTTCACACCTAGGAACACTTGATATTTGACAAAGATGCCAAAACTCCACAATGAAATAAAGAAAGCTTTATCAACAATTTGTGCTGGCATAAGTATATGTTAACATGTAGAAGACTGGCAATGTATCCATATCTATCTCCATGCAAAAAACTCAAGTCCCAGTGGATCAAAGACCTCAATATAAAACCAGTTACACTGATTCTCATAGAAGAGAAAGTATGAAATAGTTTTGAAATCTTTGACACATGGAAAACTTCCAAAATATAATTCTAGTAACACAAACTCTGAGAACAATTGAAAAATGGGACCTTCTGAAACTGAGAAGCTTCTGTAAGGCAAAAGACACAATAATAAGACAAAATGACTGAATACAGAATGGGAAATTATTTCACCAACCCCATGCGTGACAGAAGGCTGATATCCAAAATATAGGAAGAACACAAGAAGTAGATATCAAAATAACAAACAAACCAATTAAAAATGGTCCACGCTATCAACAGATTACAGACATTTTTATAGTAGGAGGGTTCCATATGTATTATTCAAAATGATTCCTTGTTATTTATCCTTTCCCTCCTTTGCCTGGCTCTTCCATTTCCTTCAATATAGAATCTGTGATGTAACATGATTCCTCACTGGTCTTTTATACCATTATACCCTAAATTCTCTGCTCATTTTGAATACACTCCAATACTACTTTACTAGCTGGCTGCTCTATGTAGTTATTCCAAGGATAACACACATATCTGAAAATTAGTTTTCCTATTACCTCTTAATCATTTTCTTATGTAACATGAGGTTTCACAAACTTTGAGCCTTGGAGATGCTCTGTGGTACAGACAAACCTACACAACGCCTTGTGATTTCCCCCCTTTGCGATTCACTTATGACTGCAATCTTAAATTTTCAAGTACCCCTGAGAATTTAGATTTCAAAATTGTATGAAATCATCATGGAGTGGGCAATAGGGGAATTTGAAGAAACTGTGAAGGTAAGGAAGAACAGAAAAAGTCATAAAGCTCCTTCTGATTCATGGGGTATGTAACCCAAATGTAAGAAAATGGGACAAGTATGTGTCATGTCCTCATTAGTGCCTGGAAACAGGACAATAAAAACCCCCAAAACTTCTGAAAATTTTAGGGATAATTTAATACCCTTCTATCTGTTTCACACACACTGTTACACATAGATTTACAATGGATTGGTCATCTTGGGATAAGCAGCTTGTTTTTCCCCTAAAATTGTAATTCATTAGTTGATAACAACAACTACCCAATGATTCACAATTAATGCAATTACAACTTAGCCACATACAAAATCTGGTATTTGCACCTAAATCTATAATTAAAAACCTGCATGTGTGTGGAAATAAAGTTGCATAATAGACAAGTTCCATAGATTGTTGAACCCATGATTGAATCTGTAACAGGGGAATGGAAACACTGTTTCTTTTTCTTTCTTAGCTTCAATTTGTTTTCTGTATTACTATGTAGAATCTGTAACTGTTAGAGGATTAAATCACATAGAAGTATTTTTTAAAGATTGAGGTATGTGCTATCTTTGTGGTATTTGTAAGAAAATATAAAGTCTTAATTTTACATTAAAGTAGAGGTAAACTTCGTTGGAAATTGTAGCATTGTATTTTGTTTGTTTTTTTTTTTTTTCAAGACAGGGTTTCTCTGTGTAGCTTCATGCATTTCCTAGAACTCACTTTGTAGGTCAAGCTGCCCTTGTACTCACAGAGATCTGCCTGCCTCTGCCTCCTGAGTACTGGGATTAAAGATATGTGCCACCACCACTTATGTATAGTAACTTTCAACCAGATAAACTATATTGCAAAAGTGTTTGTTGCTTTGCAAAATCACAGTGAGAGAAAGAGAGACAGACAGACAGACAGACAGACAGACACAGATACAGACACAGACACAGATACAGACACAGAGAAAGGCAGGGAATGATAACCTTTGAACCTTGTGGCTTTCCTCATCTTTTCTCTTCAGCCTCATACTGTCCACTGCGCAGGGTTTTGATGTTCTCTATGGAGATATGCTCCTTCCTTATTACAATTACTTTTAAATCACATTCCTAGAATATTCTGAGGGGTAAATTTAGAAATATAGAATTCACAAAAATTGCTTCCTGGTCAGAACCTACTGGAAAACCCACTTTAAGCTGCCTATTTCCTTTACTTTTCCATACCATCCCTATACACCAAAAGCTTATTGTTGCCCTGGCACCTGTCCTAAAAAACTGCTAAAGGAAGTGTGTCAAAATCTGGTACAGTGGACTGGATGAGGCAGCAGAGGAAAGATGAAGAAAGATAGGAAATAAAGTTTCTCTTTCCTTGTAATTTCCTCCCTGAGCATTAAATAGAGTCGTACTTCCCAGTTGCAGCTGACTATCCTTCAGCGCGGAATTTCATTGTTTAAATTAGAGTTTTTTGATATTTCTCTATATTTGCCATTCCCATTCCCCATTTCTCTGAGCAGGAAACACAGTTGTATTTACAGGTTGCAAGAGAGTGGCTTGATCGTTGGATTTCATTGTTTTAATGAAAGTTTCTATTTATTGGCAATTTCCCCCAAGCAGCAAACACAGTTGCACTTATTGGTTGCAAGAGAGAAGCTTTGGGCACAGAATTTAATTGGTGTAATGAAAGTTTCTCAATATTTCTGATTCCCTCCTAGAATGAACATTGTGGCAATTCCAGATTACAGGAGAGTGGCTTGAGCACAGGATTTCTTCCTTTAAAAGAAAGTTTCTCTATATTAGCGATTTTCCCTGAGCAACAAACACAGATGACCTTCTAGGTCACAATAGAGTGGCCTCAGGCCTGTTTCTTCCTCTATTTCCAGTTTGAGGCTTTCATTGCTTAAATTAAGTTGTAAATTGTTTGAATCATGAATTTCTGACCATACAGATTTTACAAGACATGACTTTTTATGATGAACATTTTTTCTGTAGACATACCTTGTAAAATGAGTCCTAAAGAGTTTTGGTTTTAATTCCAGTGTTAATCTGGGGGTGGGGGGTGGCTAGCTGGGGGGTTATCATCTGATGAATCAATCTGCATTTTATTTTGAAAATTAAAATTTGCATTGAATTTTCAGAAGTACTCTTGTTAAAGCTGAAAATAAAGCTAACTATGAGGATAAGAACTTCATACATTCTTGTTAGAAGGAAGTTTCATCAGAGTACAACATATAGTCTTAGAAATTTATTTATAGCCAAGGAACCTTGGACCAATGAATGTAAAATTCTTAAGCACTCTAGTCACCTTTGTTTTACTAGTATACTACTATGAGTGAGTACATACCATGTTCGTCCTTCTGAGTCTGGGTTACCTCATTCAGGATGATTTTTTTCTAGATCCATCTATTTGCCTGCAAATTTCATGATGTCATTATTTTTCTCTGCTGAGTAATACTCCATGGTGTGTATGTACCATATTTTCTTTATCCATTCTTCAGTTGAATGGCATCTAGGTTGTTTTCAGATTCTGGCTATTACAAACAATGCTGATATGAACATAGCCAAGCAAATGCCCTTGTGGTATGATTGAGCATTCCTTGGGTCTTGGGGGAGATGGATTCCCAATTTTCTAAGGAAGTGACAAATTGATTTCCAAAGTGGCTGTACAAGCTTGTTTCCCCACCAGCAGTGGAGGAGAGTTCCCCTTGCTCCACAACCTCTCCAGCATAAGCTGTCTTCTGTGTTTTTGATCTTAGCCATCCTGACAGTTGTAAGATGGTATCTCAGAGTTGTTTTGATTTGCATTTCCTGGATAATTAGGGATGTTGAGCAATTCCTTAAATGTCTTTCAGCCATTTGAACTTCCTCTGTGGAGAATTCTCTGTTTAGTTCTATAAACCATTTCTTAATTGGACTGTTGGGCATTTTGATGTCTAATTTCTTGAGTTCTTTATATATCCTGGTTATCAGCCCTCTGTCAGATGTGGGGCTTGTGAAGACCTTTCTCCATTCTGTAGGCTGTTGCTTTGTCTTGTTGACTCTGCCCTTTGCTCTACAAAAGCTTCTCAGTTTCAACAGGCCCCATTGATTGATTATTTCTCTCAGTGTCTGTGCTACTGGTGTTATATTTAGAAAGTTATCTCTGGTAGCAATGTGTTCAAGACTACTTCCTACTTTCTCTTCTATCAGGTTCAAAGTAATTGGATTTATGTTGACTTCATTGATCCACTTGGACTTAAGTTTTGTGCACAGTGACAGATATGGATCTATTTGCAGCCTTGTATACATTGACATCCAATTATGCCAGCACCATTTGTTGAAGATGCTTTCTTTTTCTCATTGTAAAGTTTTGTAATTTTTTCATCAAAAATTATATGTTCATAGGTGTGCAGGTTAATGTCAGAGTCTTCAATTTGATTCCATTAGTTGACGTGTCAGATTTGATGCCAGTAACAAGCTGCTTTTATTAGGGTAGCACTATAGTAGAGCTTGAGGTCAGGGATTGTGTTGCCTCTAGAGGTTGTTTTATTGTACAGGATTCTTTTGGCTATCCTGGGTTTTTTTGTTTTTCCATATAAAGTTGAGTATTATTCTTTCCAGGTCTATGAAGAGTTGTGTTGGTAATTTGATGGGGATTTCATTGAATCTGTAGATTGCTTTTGGTAAGATTGCCATTTTTACTATGTTAATCCTGCCTATCCATGAGCATGGAGCCCCCAGCTGGAGAAGGCCCTCTGGAAAAGTGAGACAATTGAATGGTGTGAACAGTTTGGGAGGCACCCAGGCAGTGGGACCTGGACCTGTCCTTAATGCATGATCTGGCTGTTTGGAACCTTGGGCTTACACATGGACATTTTGATCAGCCTAGAAGGAGGGGACAGGACCTGCTTGTATGGAATCCATGAGGTTTAAATGAATCCCCAGGGGAGTCTTGGCCCTGGAGGAGATGGGAATGGAGGGGAGGGGCTGGGAGGAAGTTTGGTGTGGGGGATGGAGGGGGACACAGGGGAACCCATGGCTGATGTGTGGAATTGAAACACAAATATATTAAGTTTTAAAAAAGATTTAAAAAAATATTAAGCACTGAAGGAGACTCTGGCTCAAGAAGGTCAGAGTGATAATACACCCTCAAATGAATGTTAAGGAATGGAAAATTTACACTGATGTACAGGGTAGTTGATTTTCCCTCACTTAAAAGGTTCAGGTTAAAATAAAATTTTATATGGGAGAGTACAGATATCCTGAAAATGGATCTAAATCCTAAATGAAACTTGATTAAGGAAAGACAGAATGTTAATTTTAACATTTTTTCCTGTCATTGAAAATAGATTCTTTTCTCATACACTATAATCTGATTACAGATTCCACTCCCTCTACTCCTCCCATTTTCTCCCCATCCCTCCTCCACTCCAGATCCCTCCCTTCCTGTCTCTCATCAGAAAGGAAAAGGTTTCTAAGAGATAACTATCAAACATGACAAATCAATTTTATTATGTTTCTCAGATTATCAACCTCTCCATAGCAAAATGGAACTCAGACATCAAAATTTCTTCATGAACCTCTTCCATTGTAATTTTTGAAACAGAAGTTCTGGCGATGAGAAAGATTCATGTCCAGGTTGAATTAATGGTCAGAATTAAGAGTCAGGAATTCAAGAGCTAGGGAAAAGAACCATGACCAAGTCCTCATAACTTGGGCTGACCATTAAATCACTCTATTTATATTTAATAACTTTTCTTCATGTTTTTTATAAATTATAACGTGTATATTCATAAGTTTTACCATTTCTGACCATGTCTGTGAAATGTTTCAGTAAATTGATTTTGACATATTTGTTGTACTTTATTTATGCCATTAAGAATTTAGACCTGGAGCAGAGACATTTTTGACCTGGCTCAGATAATGTTTTTATAGATTTGTGTTACTCTCACAGGATGATGAAAATACTCCCCTATCTAAGAAGACATATTACATATCTCTGTGCTCTTGTATTCTTGGCTCCAGATTTGGAAAACACTGTAGAATGTCCAGAATCCTCTGTCTGTGATAGAGGCATTCAAACCTTTTATTTTGCTCAGAAACTGTTCCCTCTGAGCCTGAATGTAAAAGTAGTGATTAAGATCAGCCTATAAAAATGTCTTTTGACATGAATAATGGCTCAGCAGTTAAGAATATTGGTGGTTAGTGCACAGGATCTGAGTTCAATTTCTGTGGTTAAATAAAATCTGTATGTTAAATGCATTGCTCTGATTAGTTAATAAATAAAACACTGATTGGCCGGTAGTCAGACAGAAGAATAGGCAGGACAAGGAGAGAGGAGAATTCAGGGAAGTGGAAGGAAGGCTGAGTCAGTGAGATGCCTCCAGCCCCCAAGATTAGAAGCAGATGTTAAGATACAGGTAAGACACAAGCCAAGTGGCAACTTATAGATTAAAATAAATGGGTTAATTTAAAATATTAGAACGGTTAGCAAAAAGCCTGCCATGGTCATACAGTTTGGAAATAATTTAAGTCTTTGTGTTCACTTGGTTGAGTCTGAGAGGCTGTGAACCTGGCAGATTAGAGGGATTTGTCTGATCTTTGGCTAGGCAAGACTAGAGAGAAATTCAGCTACTTTCAATTCCTAGCACCTACATGTCAGCTTGAAACCATCTATCTGTCTCTAGTTCAAGGGGACCTAAGGGATTCAGGTACACTTCTTAGCAGCTCAGATACAGCAGATATGTGCTACATAAACTTCCCACAAATGCTAATACACAATTGCATAAAATGAAAATAAATAAAAACCAATTGAATATCTTTCATTACAATTTGTCTGGTATTAATGGAAATTGAGTCTAATTGGAAAAAAGACTGCTAACATTATTGACGATGATTTTTGAATTTAGTGTCATTCTACACATTCTGAAAACGTGGAAAGTCTCAAATCTATCATCTCTGTAGCACTGTATGTTTAAGACACAAAAGAACCACTATATACATATACTTATATGTATACACACACATATATGTATATGCACATATCTGTATATAGGCATCCTCTTGCTATATAACTTTCTCCAATTTTGCCTGAGAAAATTAATCCAATTTTGTCCCTGGAAGCAGTAATGACCTTCCCTAAAGATGATGCTAAGTAATTCAGTGTTGATGGTCCTAAGGATATTCATTGAACAACCATATTTTTTCTAGACCAATAAAAAGACTCAATTTTCTGTGAGCACATATACATGAAGGAGACAGGTTTGACTCATGGGTTGAATTATGCTCTTGTTTTGTTTTGTTTTTTAAGATAATTTTCTCTGTGTAGTTGTTGCTGCCCTGGAACTCTCGTTCTGGACCAGGTTGTCCTGGAACTCAGAGATCTGCTTGCATCTGCCTCCCTAGTGCTGAGAATAAAGGTATAAACCACCACCTCACAGCAATGTATTGTTCTCTTATGGAAGTTCTTGAGTTCTCTAACTCATGTAAGAAAGTTTTGGGGAAGATGAATGAAGCAGAATTTTAGGGAATAAAATGGTAGCAGAAAGGATTTTAAACTAGACCGCACTGAATTGATTAATAAACATTTATTTAGGGATGATTCTGGACATAATTGTATATACCATAAAATAGGTAACTGATTATTTTATTGGCTGGCTAATTAATGTGTCAAAAGATGGCTTATTGGCAATGAGCTAGAGAAGTTCATGTTTGTGACTGTAACTTCTAGTTTTTTATTTTTTATTTATTTTTCATTTTTTCTTTATTGAGAAATTTTATACTGATTCCACATACCATCCAAGTTCCTTTTTTCTCCCACCACCAAGCCTCTCTCCCAAGCCACCCCACATCCCCACACTCCCTAAATAAAGGTCTCCTATGGGGAGTCAGCAGTCTAGGAAAGTCCCACCTCCTCCCCACTGCACCAAGGCTATGCAAGGCTTCTCACCACAGGCACTGGATCCCCAAAAGCCTGCCCATGTACCAGGGACAGGTCCTGATCCCCCTGCTTGAGAGCCCTCCAAATATTTGGAGCCAAAAAAACTCTTCCATTTCCAGATGGCCTAGTATAGTCCCATGAAGGCTCCACAGCCAACAGTCTACAGTTTATGGGCTTCCACTAATGCGACCTATCATCTCTGCAAGTCCTGTCACCATGATGTCAACTTCTCCAACCTGCATAATCCCTCCTCTCTCTCATCAATTGGATTCCCGGAGCTCAGCCTGGTGCCTGGCTGTGGATCTCTGTCTGCATCAGCCTCCATCACTCACTGAACCAAGGCTCAATGATAAAAGCAAAGTTATTCACTAGGCTGGTCACCAGAGTAGACAAGTACAGCCACCCTCTGGACCACTGCCAGCAGACCAAGTTTGGGTCATACTTTGGATTACTGTGAGCTTCCCCAGCATCCTGCCTCTTCTTATTCCCATAATGTCCTCATCTATCATGCTATCTTCCTCCCTGCCTTCCAACTATGTCCCTGTTCCAGCCTGACCCTCCCATTTCTCTATGATCTCATCCCCCACACTTCACCATCTGCCACACACCCAAACCCATTCCACTCATGTAAATCTCATCCACTTCTCTTTCTCAGGGTCATCCATGTGTCCCTCCTATGGTCTTTCCATGTTAGCTAGCCTCTGGAGCTGTGGGTTGCAGTCTGGCCATCCCTTCCCTCATATCTAGTATCTACTTATGAATGAGTACATACTATGTTTGTCTCTCTGAGTTTCAGTTACCCCACTCAGATGGTATTTTCTAGTTCCATCCATTTGCCTGCAAATTTCATGATATCATTTTATTTTTTACTGCTGAGTAGTATTCCATTGTGTATATGTGCCAGATTTTCTTTATTCAATCTTCAGTTGAGGGGCATCTAGGTTGTTTCCAGGTTATTGATATTATGAATAATGCTGATACAAATGTATTTGAGCATGTGTCCTTGATTGATCATTCCTTGGGTATATGCCCAAGAGTGGTATAGGTGGGTCTTGAGGAAGACTTATTCCTAATTTTCTGAGAAACTGCCATACTGATTTCCAGAGTGGTTGTACAAATTTGCATTCCAAGCAACAGTGGAGGAGTGTTCCCCTTAGTCATTCTATAATAGGGAGATAGATGATTATTTTACTGATTGACTAATGAATGTGTCAAATGATGACTCATTGGGAATGATCTAGAGATATTCAGGTTTTATGATTTTAACTTACAGTTTCTCAATTGAAATAATTGTAGCTACTGTTTTTGTTACCAGGGTTGTTTTCAGGATCACTGAAATTTCCTTTCCTTATATTCAAAACAATTTGTGATTGTTTGAATAAAAATGACCTCCATAGGCACTTAGGGAGTAGCCCTGTTAAGTGGTGAATGTTTTTTGAAGGAACAATATTACTTGCCAGGGGCAGGGGACTTTGAAGCTGTAAAGATGAATCCAGGATTGCCTTATTGATCACAATGTTGGGGAGGCCAGAGCCATAGGATAGTTGCAAAGATAAGCTGTTAACAAACAGAGAAACCCTTGAAGTGAAAGAAGTATATTGCTTTTGACTAAAAGGAGTTGGAAATCTGAAGAATATTTTGACATCAGACATAGAGATGTAGAGTTTGGATCTTGCATAAAAATATCAGTCTTGCATTGGTCCAGTACTTCCTCACTATGCTCCCTTTCTTCCCTTTGGGAATGGTAATGTATATCATGTGACACACTATTTTGGAAGTATGTGATGTGCTTTTGCAGTTTTAATTTTATAGAGGATTACAGTTAAGAGATGGCATGAATCTCAGATGCAACTTGGAACTTCAGACCTTTAAAAAGTTCTGATACTGTGATATATTCTATTAAAGCTGGAATAAATGTATTTGGCATTATGACTTGACTACAAGCCAATAAGGGGCAGAGAGTAGAATGTGATGATTTGAATGAAAATGGCCCCATAGGTTCATAATGAGAGGAACTATTAGGGGATGTGGCCTTTTTTGAGTAAGTGTGGCTTGTTGCAGGAACTGCATAACTAGCAGTTTATGGTGATATTTTTTTTTGTACTGAAATGTCATTTTATTTGTATGTTAATATACTTTCCTTAGTGTCAGAGCAAGCCATAGCAGAAGCTGGATGGTGGTGGTGCACACCTTTAATCCCAGCACTTGGGAGGCAAACCTAGGCAGATCTATGTGTGTTCAAGTATACAGCCAGCATGGAGACACATGCCTTCTCAATACCAGCCATAGAAGACCAGAAGGTCTGTACACACAGGCAGTGAGGAGGAGGTCATGTGGTTGGGTTTACATCCAATGTGAAGGTAAAACAGAAAGTCTATAAAAAAGAAAAACACACAGAAATTAAGCCTATTTTGGAGATGAAAGCCAGCAGCAGCAATGAAGGGTAAGGTTTTCAACTCTTTGCTATTGCTCTGACCTCTTGGCTATTAAGTCTGTATTTGACTGTGTGTTTTTTATTTCACAAGATAGTTACATCTAAATTTGGCACCCATGTTGCAAGAATTCATTAAAAACCTGCTGCCCATGGCTCCCTAGCTCAGGCCAGCTGCTAGCTCAGGCCTAGTTTGGCTTAGGACTCAGGCCCAACTGTCTTTAGCTACAAGTAGTTACCAAACAATTCAGGCCTACCACTAATTGCAGTAGCTACATGCAAATGAAGATAGGCTGCTTTTGGCTGAAATACCAACACACATGGCCTGAGCTTAAGGAAGCCGTAGCCCAGAATCAACTCTGGTCAAGTGGGAACACTTGGCTGGATTTAAGCTTTTAGCCAATATGTGTCTATGCTTTCCCTCTGTCTGGATTCAGATGCTAGGGAGTTGTTTTGAAATTCCCTCAGATTTCTTCTGTTCTATGCAGACTTGGTAAGTCAATTAAGATATCAAATATTTTAAAGGAAACTATTTAAAAGATAATTTTTTCCACATTAAAAACATGGATTTTATGTGTACATTGTTTGAAATTTTAGGCAGTCTGACAATGGAACAACTATATGAGAAGATTAATGTTGATCGAATTATGCACATTATTACTCTTCATATCCTTATTTTACTATTTTATAAGATAGTCAATTTAAGTGCCAGGATAAAATTTTTTAGAAAAGCCTGTTAAACTTGTTAGAATGATTTATAGAAAAATTCAGATTCAGACAGAAGAAATTAATGGTGAAGTTGTTTCAGGATTGGATTATAAGGTGACAGAAAGAAAGCTGTTTTCACACAATCACCCTTAATTTATCTGGTAACCATACAGCAGCTACCCGGTTAAGAGAATGCACAAAATATTTGGACTACAGTTGAAATGTAAGACTAACAAAGGCTTAGGGAGGCAATAGCATCTTATGGCATGAATTCACCATATGTAAAGCAAATGTTAAACTCCTGGTCAAATTATAATAGCATTATACCATAAGACTTTCAGGAGCTGGCACATGCTGTTCTGGAACCAAGACAACAGTTCCAATGGCAAATATGTTTCAAGGAGGTAGCTAAAAACATAGCAAAAACAATGTAGGGATGAAGGTATACAAGTCTTCCCGGATCAGCTTGTTGGAGAAGGCCAATATGTTGAAGTACAAATACAATGTTTATATTATATCCAGTCCCTAATTCTCTGTCAAATGGCAGCCTTGAATGCATGGGACACAGTTGAGGAATGAGGGGAAAAAATGAGTCATTTACAAAGGTTATACAAAGCCCAAAAGAAACTTTCACAGATTTCTTACAAAGACTGACTTCAGCAGTAAAGAGAATGGTCCCAAATTCAGGAGCTGGCCAGATAATAATTGAATCTTTAGCTTTTGAGAACACAACTGTAGCATGCAAGAGAATAATCAGGCTGTTAAAGGCACCATCTGCACCCTTGGAAGATTGGATTAGAGACACAGTTAATATTGAGGCTTGTGACCATGATAAGTGGAGAAGCAAATTCAAGATGTTTGAAGAATGTCAGATGTTTGGGATATGGAAAGCAAGAACATTTGAAAAGGGAGTGTAAAACAGGGCATTTCTAGAAATAATGTTTCTTCAAGGAACAATGGCAACAGAATCCCACTTCCTTCTGGAAGTATGTAGAAGGTGTGATAAGGGAAAACACTGGACCAATGAATGTAGATCAACAAGGGACAGACAAGGTAATACCTTACCTCAGTCTTTGGGAAACTCCCAGCAGGGGCTCAGACAGGCCCCCTCAATGAGTCCAGTTCAGACCTTTCTTGCAGTCATAGAGGAGACCCCTACTTAGAGCAATTAAAAAACCAAATGCCTATTGGAATAAACCAGGCTACTTGAAGCAATGGAACAAATAAGACAGAGAAAACAGAAAATTCAGGAGAAAACATAAAGAAAAAATTTTTGGCAAACTTCTATAAATGAACAAAGACCAAAATTAGCAATAAATTAAATGGTGATTTGTTGTCTGATCTTGTAGAAACAGGTGCTGATGTGACCATAATTGCACGAGAATTTTGGCATCCAACTTGGCCTCTTCAGGAGGTAAAACATTCAACTATTAGGAACTGAATCATATCATTATCTAAAGTGAAACAGAGTGCAAGATGGCTCGAATGTATAGGTCCAGAGGGACAGAGATGAAAATTAAAACAATATGTGGCTAACATAGCTATGAACCTGTGAGGTTGAGACCTGTTGCCACAATGGAATACTCAGATTAACATCCCTCCAACCTCAGAAACAAATCATAAACTAGCACATGTTTCTGAGAGAAATATTAGAAGATATTATTCTAATTAGTGGTCACCATCCATCCATGTTATACAAGAATAGGGCACAAGAACTAATGATCTTCCAAAGACACCAACAGCTTTACTTTTAAAATGGTTAACAGACAAGCCTGTATGGGTTCATCAGTGGCCTTTAACAACAGAGAAACTCCAGGCTTTAGAAGATCTGGTAGAAGAACAGTTAAATGATCAGCATATTGAAGAATCAACCAGCCCTTGAAATACTCCTATATTTGTTATTTAAAAGAAATCTGGTAAATGGAGAATGGTAACAGACCTTAGAGCAATTAACAAAGTAATTCAGCCAATGGGTTCTCTACAATCTGGGATTCCTTTGCCTACTCTGTTACCTAAAGGATGGCCTCTCAGAGTTATTGATTTAAAAGACTTTTTCTTTTCAATAACCTTACAAGAAAAAGACAGAGAAAGATTTACTTTCATGGTGACTTCTTATAATAATTCTCAACTGATTAAATGATTTGAATGGAGGGTCCTCCCACAGTTAATGTTGAATAGCCCATCCCTGTGCCAATATTTTGTACAACAGCCATTGGAAATGATACGTAAAAATTTTCCTAAATGCAAAATTTATCATTATATGTATGATATTTTAGTGCTGACTCAAATGCGGATACTTTAGAAAGAATGTTTGAACAAGTAAAGAAATTTTGCCTTGCTAGGGATTGCAAATTGCTCCTGAAAAGATACAAAGAGGAGATTCTATTAATTATTTAGGATATAGAATAGACCTACAAAAAATTAGGTGCAAATTAGGAGAGATCAACTAAATTTTCAATTTAGAGATCAATTAAAATTTAAAGCTGTCATTAGAGTTGGAGAACGGCTCTCTCCTTCTTTAAACTCAAGCATGTTGTTAAAAGGAAAATGTGAACTCCTCTATCATACCAGAAGGAAGAGCCATCTTCTGACATGGTACAGGAGAAAAACCAAATTAATTAAGGGACTATTACTATTCTCAATTCTTTGATTTTATTCTTATTCTTTAAACTTTTCTTACAGTATGAATTTTATCAAGCCTTACAAGATATATCTATATCTATTATATATCTCTATATCTATCTATCTATATCTATATCTATCATATATCTATATCTATCTATATCTATATTTCTATATCTATATATATATATATATATATATATATATATATATATAGAGAGAGAGAGAGAGAGAGAGAGAGAGATACACCCATTTTAAACTTTTGTAAGATATGAATGGTCATATAGAGTACTAACTAATTCCGGAAAAAAGGCTTCAATTAGCTGCCTATATATGTCTTTGTGTTTGAGTCTCTTATCAGTTTTTTGCAGGAAATCGTGGCCAGGTCTAACATCAACTGAAATCTCCAGGAAGAAGATGGGGCCCCACAATAATTCCACATGGAAAATAATAATATCACTAAGCTGACAAACATCAGCTTTGGACTACAAAGTGCTCAGAGCAATTTTGAGAGGGCTAGCTTAGATGATCCAGTTTCAAACACTACTTGAATAAGAACTTGAGATAAACCCTGAACTTTGGCATAATGCTCAGACTTGACAACAAAGGACATAGTTACCTTTCCTAGAATTTGACAATTAACCCAATTTTTTTGTCAGAATAAAGATACCTTTGCACACACCCATCAGGAAGCAATTTTAAAAACATGATGCCCACATTCCCAAAGAGGTTGTGTGGGGCGGGTGGTTTTTTTGTCTTTTAATGGGTTTGGGGCCTTGGATAATTTTCATTGTTTAGGAGTGTTTGTTGCAAGTTGTTATTAAAGGGTAGGAAAAGGGCTAAACAAAGGAGATTAGATTTAAGGTTCTTGGTTTTAAAAGAAAGAAAGAAAGAAAGAAAGAAAGAAAGAAAGAAAGAGAGAGAGAAGAAAGAGAGAGAGAGAGAGAGAGAGAGAGAGAGAGAGAGAGAGAAAGAAAGAAATAATGAAGGAAGGAAGGAAGGAAGGAAAGAAAGAAAGAAAGAAGGAACGAATGAAAGAAAGAAAAAGAAAGAAAGAAAAAGACAATCACTGGTTTTAAATAATTTACATTGTATTGGATTGTTTTATATTGTATAAAAATTATATATATATTGAAATTGAGATTGGTAGAAAATACCATACATATATTTCTAATCTTGTTCAAAATATTGTACTTATACCATTCATTTAACAATGTTATTCAATTTGCTCATCCTTGAATGTTATTATTATCAAGTATTAGGATATATAAAAATGAAAGTTAGTAGTTAGACATGACAATCAAACTTGTAGTCATACACAGGGTATTTTCAAGATCCAACAGATATAGTTTAGATAGACAGGTCATATTCAACCCCTTCAGAGATCTACAGAATATGGCATTTAAAAAGTTTTATAAACTTAAAAATGTTTCTATTTGTTATGACTATGAGACATGTTGGCTCCTGACAGTGCCAATCTACTTCAGAGAATTATGGGCATTGAAGAAACTACATATGGAATTAACATTCATTGTGGTTAAAGTTATCCACTGGAGAACCAAGTATCCTCAAATCACCTGCTAACAAACAGGACAGATAGGACATGAAACAAAGGATTCTTGCCAAAAACAAGTGTAGTTGTGGCTTTAACAAAAGACATCTTATAAGGCCAGGACAATATGTCACCATCCACTAAGTGGCCTTTGCAATCTGGAAAAGTTACCGTGCTATTTTGTTCAAAGGCAGCTCAACAGGCAGTGGGCCGATGGCTTATAATGTTCAATGGAACAGCAACTGAAACAGTTATTCTTGAAGAGTAAATAAGCTCACACCTCTCAATAGCAGACTGGCATTTAATAGAGGAATGTGGAGAAGAATGGGATGCCAAGATGAAGCCACATATATACTGCCAAGAAGAATGGACAACTGAATTAAAAAAAAATAAACAATTTCCAGAAATTAAAATCCTTTTTTTTTCCTTTGAACTGAGGATCGAACCCAGGGCCTATGCTTGCCAGGCAAGCACTCTACCACTGAGCTAAATCCACAGAAATTAAAATCCTGAATCCTGACATGACATAGTGGAATTCAGGTGCTTCTGGAACATGGACTGCTTTCACCAAATGTGAGGTCAAACTGTTGACTTTGTGTACATCCTAGTTCACAAATGAGTCTGCCAGATACACTAAGCCTATAGGCTGAAGATGATGCCCCAACACTGCAGGGAAACATCAGGTTACTATCCAGGCAGCTGGCTGCTTCTGTCAACTAACATTTTTTTGGAAGCTGCTAGCATGCAATTTCTGTTTTTTTGTTTTTTTTTTTTTTTTTTTTATTAGGTAGTATTATGTCCTTTTTGGGTCTCTGAGAGAGTTGAAGATCGGTTAGTTATAGTTATAGTTTTCCTTGTTAAGAATTTAAGAAAAGGACACCCAAAGACACGTGCATCTAGGTCCCAGCCCTGGGCACCAGCCACACCGGGTAAGACCTGCCCAACTTGGCCCCAGTTTCTAGACTTTCAGCAGGCCATGCAGGAAGGCTCCCCTTTTCCAAGTCTGTAAGAAGACCCTGCAATCTCCACACACTGCCATCATACCCATCTGCCACAGACACCAGCCACTTCCTGAGACTCAGAGACCAGCCCCCAGCTTCCATCCTGCCCAGGAACTCCCATCTGGACAAAAGGAGCTCCCATCTGGACAAGTTAAGGAGATCCTAGGGACTTCTTGAAATTCAGAGTCCAGGCCCAGCTCCTATCCTGCCAGGACTCTCATCTGGACCTGAGCTCCCATCTGGCCCAGAGCTTCCATCTGGACCAGAGAGAGGCTCCCTAAATCTGTCAGCTCTGTCTGGACCAAGTGCATGGATAAGACCAAGATTGAATCAATAAGGAGATGGGCAGACCTCAAAGCAGAAGTACAAACAACAAAATAAAGAGCAATACAGCATCACCAGAACACAGCCCTTCTCCAACAGCTAGACCTGAGCATCACAAAATGGAATAAGCAGAAGAAAACAACCTTATAAGTAACATCATGAAGAGGCTAGAGCTGTATATAGAAGAAATCAAAAATAAAGTGGAGGAACAGACAAAGAAAAAATGGGAAGAATGTTATAAAAAAAAAAAAAACACTACAGGAAAGACAAATAAAGCAGAAGAAAACAATAAGTCCCTGAAAGAAAATCATGAAAATGCAAAGAAAGGGAATAGGGAAACAGTCAAAGACCTGAAGAGGGAAATAGAAAAAAATGAAGAAGAAACTAGCAGAAGCAATGCTGGACATAGAAAAAATGAGTAAAAAAAAACAGTAAGTTCAGATGCAAGTATAACCAACAGAATGCAAGAGATAGAAGAGAGGATCTCTGGTGTTGAAGATACATTAGAAGAAATAGATTCATCAGTCAAAGAAAACACTAAAACCAACGAAGTCATGACCCTAAATGTCTAAGAAATTTGGTACACCATGAAAAGACCAAACCTACAAATAATAGGGACATAGGAAGGAGAAAAATACCAACTCAAAGGCACAGAAAATATATTTAACAAGGTCATAGAAGAAAACATTCCCAACTTAAAGAAGGAAATGCCTATGAAGATACAAGAAGCCTATAGAACACCCAACAGACTAGACCCCCCCAAAAAAGTCACCTCACCACATAATAATTAAATGACTAAACATAAAGAATAAAGTAAGATTATTAAGGGCAGCAAAGGAAAAAGGCCAAGTGACTTATAAAGACAAAACCATCAGAATAATAGCTGAATTCTCATTGGAGACTTTGAAAGCCAGAAGGACCTGGACAGATATAATGCAGACGCTAGGAGATCATTGATGCCAGCCTAGAATAAAATACCCAGAAAAACTTTCAATCATCAAAGATGGAGTGAACAAGACCTTCCAAGACAAAACAAGATTTAAATAATACTTATCCACAAACCCAGACATACACAAAGTACTAGAAGGAAAATTCCAACCTAAGGAAGTCAGATACACCCATGAAAACACAGGCAATAGATAACACCACAGCAGTAAACCCCAAAGAAGAGAATCACACACACACACTACCAACAAAAAATAAAAATGAAAACAGGAACTAACAATCACTGGTCATTAATATCCCTTAATATCAATGGACTTAATTCACCCATAAAAAGACACAGTCTAACAGAATGGATACAAAACCAGGACCCATCTTTCTGCTGCATACAAGAAACACACCTCAAATTCAAAGACAGACACTACCTCAGAGTAAAATGCTGGGAAAAAGACTTTCCAATCAAATGGTCTTAAGAAGCAAGCTGGTGTAGTCATCCTAATATCCAGCAAAATAGATTTCAAACTAAAATTAATCAAAAGAGATGATGAAGGACATTACATACTCATCTCAGGAAAGATCCACCAAGATGAAGTCTCAATTCTGAACATTTATGCCCCAAACACTAGGATACCCACATATGTAAAAGAAACATTTCTAAAACTTATATCACATATAAAACCCCACACATTAATAGTGGGAGGCTTCAATACCCCACTTTCACCTCTGGACAGATCTGCCAAATTGAACCATAACAGAGACATAATGGACTTAACTGATGTTATAACTAAAATGGACTTAATCTATATCTATAGAACATTCCACCTGAACAAAAAAGAATATACCTTCTTCTCAGCACCCCATGGAACCTTCTCTAAAATGATGACCACATGAGAACAGGAATAGGCAGAGTGCTGGCTGTGTGGAACCTTGGGCTTACACAGGGACACTTTGCTCAGCCTGGAAGGAGGAGACTTGAGCTGCCTGTACTGAATCCACCAGGTTTAAATGAATCTCCAGGGGAGTTTTGGCCCTGGAGGTGAAGGGAATGGATGGGAGGGATTGGAGGGAAAGTTGGGATGGGCCTGGGAGGGGGGAGGACAGGTGAACCCATGGCTGATGTGTAAAATTAAAACACAAATATAATAAATTAAAAAAAGAATTTCAGAAAAGAGACTCATTAAAGAGGTGTAAGTGTATAAATTTGAAAGACATTATAAAACAGTTTTGTTAGTAATATAATTTAGGATAGAATGTGAATCAGGTACATTTTGGACTTACCAAAATAGGATATATAATGGAATTATTTTCTCTGATTTTGTCAAATGCAAATGGACTAGATATTATCTAGGTATTTATTGCTTGTATATATGGTATATTGTTACTGTACTTTTGTACATAGTTTTTCTCTATTAGTTATAACTTTTTTCCTTTTTTCTATTTATTAAAATAGAAAAGTGGAAATATGGTAATATTTTATTCGTACTGAAATGTGATTTTATTTGTATATTAATAAAGGTGCTTTAGGTTCAGAGAAAGCCATAGCAGAAACTGGACAGTGGTTGTGCATGCCTTTAATCCGAGCACATGGGAGGCAGAGTTAGGCGGATCTCTGTATTTTCAAGGATACAGTCAACATGGAGTCACATGCCTTCAATCTCAATACCAACCAAGAAGTCCCGGAGGTCTGTATGGACAGGAAGTGATGAGGAGGTCATGTGGCTGGGTTTGCATCCAATGGCAAGGCAGAACAGAAAGTCTATAAAAACGAAAAACACACAGAAAGTAGGCCTATTGTGGTGATGAAAGCCAGCAGCAGCAGTAATCAGTAAGGTTTTCAACTTTTACCTACTGCTCTGACCTCCTTGCTATTAATTCTGTATTTTGCTCTGTGTTACTTATTTACATCTTCAGGACAGGTTGGGCTTTGAGTCTCAGAAGTTCAAGCCAGGCTAGTGGCTACCAGTTTCTTCCTGCTGCTTCCACATCTACATGTAGAACTCTGAGTTACTTCTCTAGCACTATTTCTGCCTGCTGAACCACCATGATTCCCTCCATGACAATAATGGACTAAACCTCTGAACTATAAGCCAACTACAGTTAAATGTTTTCCTTTATAAGAGTTACCCTGGTTATGGTATCTCTTCACAGTAATAGAAACCCTAACTAAGACACCATGTTTTATGATTTTTAGAAAAAAAATTCAACCATATGTAGCTCTGAGATTGGCTTATCTGTAGGTGTTTCTTGTTTATAACATCTGTTTAGGTAATTAGTAAAGATTTCTGCAATGTTATTACAAATAATCCAAAATGGTGTTTTGAGCATTAAGAAAAATATGCACTATGAGCTGGTCAAACATTTGTGAGTGGGCACATAGAATAAACTCCATGTGAGTGTTGTGAGGGAATAGAAATGAGATTGTTGTTCCTTTACACTGCCATAGGCTAGATCATAAAATTTTCTACAACCACTGGGACATGCAAAGTGCCCAATGAAAATTCAGTCCAGCCAATAACTGAGCCTCCCAAGTTGTTGAAAACAAAGACTTCGCAGATTTAAAAAAAAAATCTTTGCTTTCCTGCTTGCTGAAATCTTCCTAGAGATGGGCATTGAACTTTTCTTCTGCACCTCATGTTTGGAGTTACTATGAAATTCTTACCTTCAAATGGCACTTCTGGCAGCTTTCATTCTTGACTTCTCTGTGCTCCTCAATTGAGGGATATATGCAAAATCATAATACATTCTTGAGCAATTATTTCTTTAATTAGGATGAAATTAATTTCTTTTCTCACTAGTTTATATTTGACATCTGTTTTTGAAAATAGTCACACAGAGAGAACTGCTTGTTTCATTGGTCCATTTTCTTGAAATTCCCTTTTGCATTTAATCAATGTAAGGTAATAGCTGTCTTTTGTAGTGAAATTCATTTCACTACTCAAAATAATGAGATCTAATTGTGGATCCATCCAATACTCTCTGTATTTTTAATTAAGATTATTTTTCATTTTTCTTTATTAAGAAAATTTGTACTCAATCAACATATCACCTGCAGGTCCCCCTCCTCCCACCTTCCACCCTCTAGCCCTCTCTCCTAAGATACCCCACATCCCCACATCTCCCAAATCCAGGTCCTCAATGGAGAGTCAGCAGAGTACAGCACACTTAGCCTATGCCAGTCCAAGCCCCTTATCCCTGCAACAAGACTGTGCAAGGCATCACACAATAAGCCACAGATACCTAAAAGCCTGCCCGTGCATCAGGGATGGATTCTGATCCCCCTGAATGGGTGTCTCCTAAACAATTTGAGTCACACAATTGTCTTCCATATCCAGAAGGCCTTGTCCAGTCCCATGGGGGCTCCACAGCTACTAGTATACAGTTTATAGGCTTATTCTAACTTCCAATCATGATCTTGACTTTCCCAACGTGAAGAATCCCTCCTCTCTCTAATTCATTGGATTCACAGAGCTCACCCTGGATATGCATCCCTGCATTGGCCTCCATCAGTCACTGGACAAAGACTCTATGATGACAGTTAGGGTATTAGCTAGGCCAGTCTCCAGAGTAGATTCGATCAGGCACCCTCTGGTCCACTGCCAGGAGAAGAAGGTTGGGTCATCCTTGCAGATTCTTAAGAGCCTCCCCAGGACCCTGCCTCTTCCTATACCCATGATGTCCTCATCTATCAAGGTGTCTTACACCCTGCCCTTTCACTGAGTCCTTGTTCAAGCTTGACCCACCCATTTCTCTATGTTCTTATCCCCCACACCTCCCCCTCTGGCACATCCCCACACCCAGTATACTCATGTAGATCTCATCCACTTCTCCTTGCTGCTGAACATCCTTAATCATTATGAAATAAAGTCAATCAATTGAGAAACTTGACCACTACTATTCACATGTTGAGTACTGATTCCTTTCATTATATAAAACATGAAAATTTAGGTATTTTCCCATCCCTTTTCTGTAAAAAAGGTATTTGTTCATTTATAAACATAGATGTATACATGCCACATGTGATTGCAGCTCAGACATCAATTGTGGTAGAGATAGTGCTGGAACTCCTGGACATTCCCCAGCTACATAATCAAACATGCACATTTCTATATCCAAGAAAGGGGCCTGACATCCTACATAATCTACGTGCTGTGTGATGGCATTATTTGCAGGCAGCCTGCTCATGCAATATATGCACATATGTGGTGCAGCTCCATAAGTCCATATGCATATGTCCAGTGGAGTTCATAGGAAGTGGATCACAGATTCCTTCCCCTTCTTTCTTCCCCCCTACTTCTCTAAGCACATGTCTCCCATAGGGCTTGTCATGCTCTCTTCTATACCACTTGTCTCCTAATAAAACTCTGATAGTGGGTTTTGTCATGCCACATGGACTTTCTCACACAGTATCAGGGCTGCTTAATGAATAACACAGCACTGCTACATTAAAACCAACATTGGTGCCATGAAAAAGTAGGATCTCCCAGCACTCTGCATCCCAGAACACATATGGATGATTCTTTTATCAGTGACTGCTTGGTTTTTTTTTTGTTGTTGTTGTTGTTTGTTTGTTTTTTCATTTTCCTGAATGTTCCACCAAACACTGGCTGCTCTGATTGGTGTGTTTTCCCTTTCCAATACCTTACCAATTACCATGACTGTAGCCTAAGATATATGTCTTGCTGTCAGACAACTGGGGAGTCCTTGTGCTGTGAAAGCACTGATGTATTCTTACTTTATGAAACACTGAATGCTATGAGACCCCTGGGTAGTCCTCATGCTCATACTCTCTGGCCCTTACTCTTCTCTTCCACACGGTTGGGGTAACTTGCACTGATTCACAGATCCTTTTCTATCTCAGGGATGCCTGAGAGGGGTCTTATATTCTATTTGTTATTTTTATTTATTTTTCTCAGCTGCAGTCATGCAAAATAAAAGCTTCCTCCTCTTGGTTACAGTCCTTCTCTGAAAAATGCCTTAAATATTGCTAGATACCAATAAATATGACAGCATAATGGCTTCGAGGACCGCGATATTTCACAGGAATTATCTCATTCTCATTTTCCTATGTTAGGTTCTGGGAACAGCTGTACTCACCTCACCAGATCACACTACTTAATTGTATTTTAAGGGGTACCTACTGGGAAGAGATTTTTCAGCTAAGGTAGGAGTTTTGCTTTCATTTGCTCCCTCCATTTGCTTCACTCCAGACTTGTCAGTAGTGCTTTTTCTCTTCATGCACACTGACACTATCAGGGCGCTGCTCTCTCTCAACTTCTAGAGGACACCATGACCCACTGCCTTGTCAACAATTCCAAAGAATGAGATTTCATCCCATAAGATTTTGTCTTCCTGTTTTCCACTCCTAATTAACTACTCAGCTATTAAGTACAGGACCTCTATAGAGCAGGCTAAAGAACAGTTGGGAAGGTTTAGTAACAGTCCAAAAGTATTTATACCCTCAGACCCAAAAGGGTCTGGTTTCTGAAAAAAAAACAAAAAACAAAAACAGACTTTAATATAATAATCTATTACTGTTACCCCTAAGCAAGTGATCACCTGTGTTTCCTGGAAGATAAATTAATAAGGGAAACGGGTGCTTTAAAATAATCTGTCCCATTTAAGGCTTATCTCGGTTAAAAATTAATATCCTGTTCCAAATATCTCCCTGGTCCCTCTCTTCCACACTAACACTAACTATTACAGCAGAGTACTAAAGCATTACAATATCATGGTCACCAGTTCAAGATTTTAAATTCCCATGGCTGCTTCTTAATATGTTCAAAAATCCTTCTGAGCTACAGAACCAGCTTGAATCCATCTGGGCAGATCGGATTGGCTTCAGATAAGTATAATAAATCTTTTCTGGTCCTTCAAAACCTCCCCTCAACCTGGGACTCCAATGAAAAAAGTAAATAATTCTATTTTTATAAGCTTTTTTTCTGTTTCAACAGCACCCTCTCTGACCTGATTTGCAGCCAGAGAAAGTGATGAACAGCTGCAAGGCAGCAGATTGCAGTCCACCATCGTGGTAAACAAGGGTACAGCAGAAAACCCCTTTCCTACATCCCCAGGAGTCAACTGATGCAATTCCAGTCATTTGGAAGATGCTTTCAGGAGACCTGGTGCCCCTACATCTGTTCACCCACATTTTTGTTATAACAAGCAAAGAGTCTGAAATGTGGGAATTTCTGGCCAGTCTCCCAGCTATATCAATGCACATGCACAATACAGTATCCAATTAAAGAGCCTTATGCCCTACATAATCCAGGTTGCATGATCATGTAATTTGCACTCAGCATGATCATGCAATCTATGATCATGCAATCTATGATCATGTATGCTGTGGCTTCATAAGCCCATAAGCACACATTCAGGGGAATCCATAAGAAGCACATCACAAACTCCTCTCCCCGTTTCTCCTCCTCTCTCTTTCTCCAAGCACTTGAGATGTATGAAATAAAGAACAATTCATTTAGAAAAAAATGTCCCCAGAAAAGGAGTAAATTGGACTAATGGTAAATCATCTATAAAATATCAGAAGCCTTCCTACATATTTTTTTCTGCCCTTCTCTAAAGACATGTAACATAAATGGTCTTTTTGTAGTCACAGTTCATTAAAAATTAATACTGGCTTTGGAGTTGGGGTATAGCTCTGTCCTTCTTTAAACCAAAGCATGTTGTTAAAAAGAAATCTCCATGGAGGCTACCTAGAAAATAGGACCCTAAGAAAGACACAGATTGGCCAATGACAGAGAAATGGATGAGGTCTGCATGAACAACCTGGACATTGGTGGGGGTAATAAAGGGCAAGATACAAGGAAAAGAGAGCTTAGGGGAGCAGGAGACCCCAGGTGGATCAAGATCAGAGAGGGAGAACAAGGAATAACAGACCATGATAAATGAAGACAACATGAGAATAGGAAGAAGCAAAGTGCTGGAGAGGTCTGCAGAAATCTGCAATGATACCTCCACTGTAGACTACTGACAATGGTTGAGAATCAGCCTGAACTGACCTAGTCTGGTAATTACTTTGCCCAACACCCTGTCATGCTAGAAATCTCACCCAATAACTGAGGGAAGTAGATGCAAATAGCCATGGTCAAGCCACAGTTGGAGCTCCAGGAGTTCAATTGGTGAGAAAGAGGAGGGATTGTATGAGTGAGAATTGTTGAGACCAAGATTGGAACAATCACAGGGACAAATAGCCAAACTAGTGGAAACACATGAAGTATGAACAAATAGCTGAGGAGCCCCCAAATGGATCAGACACTCTGGATAATTGAGACAGTTGATTAGCTTGAACTGTTTGGGAGGTACCCACGCAGTGGTCCCCAGACCTGTCCTTAGTGCATGAGATGGCTGTTTGGAACCTGGGGCTTATGAAGGGACACATTGCTCATTCTGGGAGGAGGGGACTAGACCTGCCTGGACTAAATCTTTCAGGTTGAGCTGAATCCCCAGGGGAGTCTTTGCCCTGGAGGAGATGGGAATGGGGAGACTTGGGGGCAGGAGGAGGAAGGAGAGGGTAATCCATGTGTGATATGTAAAATTAAATTAACTTATACAATTAAAAAAAGAAAATGCAAAATCTGTGTATCATGTAAGAAGAAAAACCCATCTTCTGATATCAGATAGAAGAAAAAGAAAAAATTAAGAAATTATGATTATTGCTACTAATCTCAAATATTGGGTCTACATTGAATCTTTACACTTTTCTTAAGGTATGAATTTTGTATCAAAATTTGTAATATTAAAAATATATTTTTAATATATATTCTCTTATGATATTAATGTTCAATACAGTAATAACTAATTCTAGAAAAAAAGGTTTCATTTAGCTCCCTATAAGTATTTTTGTGTTCAAGTCCCTTTCTGTTTTCTGCAGGGAATCACCACCAGGGTTAACATTGAGTTTGAAGTCTGCAGGAAGAGCGTGGAGCGCCAAAACAACGATAATAATACCACTAAGCTGAACAACATCACCCAAAGATCAGCTTTGGACAACAAATGGCTCAGAACAGTTTTGAGATTGCTAGCTGAGATGATCCAGTTACACAGACTACTTGAACAAGGACTTGAGATAAGCCCTGAAATTTGGCAATATGCAGGGACTGATATAGCTACCTTTCCTAGAACTTCACAATTAACCCCCAATTTTTCTTCTCAGAATCCCCTAATGATTCCTTTGCCCATAACCAGTAGGAAGCAATTTTAAGAACATGACACCCACATTCCCAAAGAGGTGGTGTGCGACACATTGCTTTTGGTCTTTTAATGGCCTTGGGTTTGGGATAATTTTCATTGCATAGGAGCGTTGGTAACAAGTTGTTGTTTCTAATGGTTAGAAACAGGGCTAAACAAAGAAGATTACATCTAAGGTTATTTTTTATAATAAAAAGGTATATAGAAATGAGAGAATAGATGGTAGATTATTGAAAATATTCTGAAAAGGAAAGAGAGGATATAGATATGATATAGATAAAAAGGTAGATTATTGAATCTACTTTTAAAAGACAATTACTAGTTTTAAATACTTTACATCTATACATTTATACTATATATTTTTATATATTGTATAAAAATAACACATAGTGATATTGAGATTGTTAGAAAATGTTGTACCTATATTTCCTAATATTGTTCAGAATATTGTACTTACTTCAAGTTACAATGTAAGCAATTTGCTATTCCTTGAATGTTATCATTACCAGCTCTTAGGATAACATAAAAAATGAGAATTTGTAGTTAGACATGACAAGTGAACATGTAGTCATCTTAGGTGTATTTTCAAGGCTGGGCATATATATTTTAGATATACAGGTTATCTTTAAACCCTTCAGATATCTACAGAATATGGCATTTAAAATGTTTTTATTACTTAGATTTTTGTTTTCTTTTTGTATGACTAAGAGACATGTCAACTTCTGGCAATCCCACTCTATTTCAGAGAAGATATGGACATAGAAGAAATTGCTTATACTGTTAACTTTCATTGTGGCAAAAAGTTAGCCACTGGGCAACAAATTGCCGTCATATTGACTTTTGACAGTATGCTATCCAAAATGCACAGACAGGACACAAAACAAAGGACAAACAATCCTTTCCAAGACAAGTGTGGTTGTGGCTTTAGTAACACGCATCCTCTGAGGCCAATACAATATGCACCATCACTGAACTGGCCTTTTCAATCTGGAAAAGGTACTGTGCCCTTTCCTTTTAAGGCAGCTGAAAAGACATTGGACCGATGGCTTCTGGTGTGCAGTGGAACCATAGATGAAACAGTTATTCTTCAAAGAGTAACTAGGCTGATGGAGTCCAACCTCTCAATGGTAGATGGGCATTTAATAAAAGAGATGAAGGCACACAAAAGCCAAGAGGAATGGGGTGTGGAGAAGAATGGAGTGCCAAGGTGAAGCCACCCACAAGACAAGAATGGACAGCCTAATTCCAACTACAACAATTTCCAGAATTTAAAATTCTGAATCATGACAGGACTTTGATGGAAATCAGGTTTATGTGGTACATGAACTACTAGAAACTAATGTGAGGTCAAAATGAAGGCCTTGTGTACATCCTACTTCATAAATGAGTCTGTCAGATACTCTAAGTCTATAGGCATAAGTTGATGCCCCAATGTTGTGGATAAACCTCTGGTGTCTGTCTAGGCAGCTGTCTGTTTCTATCAACATGCTTTTATTTGGAAGATTCTTGTTTGTACTTCCTGTCTTAATAGGTAATATTGTTTCCTTTTAGGGTCTCTGATGGAGTTGAAGATTAAACAATTATAATCAGTTGAAGATGAGGTAGTTATAGTTATAGTTTTCCTTGTTAAGGATTTCAGAAAAGAAACTCACTAAAGAGGTATAAAGTGCAATAATTTGAAAGACATTATAAGATAGTTCCCTGTCAGTAATATGTGTTAGTATAGAAAGTGATTCAGGTACATTTCGGACTTACCAAAATGGGATAAAAAATGGAATATTTTCTCTGAGTTTGTCCAATGCAATTGGACTAGACAATGTTAAGGTTTTTATTGCATTTATATATTGTGTACAGTTATTATACTTATTGTATATTGTTTTTCTTATATTAGATACAACTTTTTAATTCTTTTTTATTTTATTCGAAAAAAGGGAAATGTGGTGATATTTTATTTGTACTGAAATGTGGTATTTATCTGTGTGTTAATAAATAAATTTTGCATGGCAATCAGAGGTCATAGGGAGCCATAAACAGATGTCAGGCAGTGTTGGCAAGTGAGCCTTAATCCTATCACATGGCAGGCAGAATCTCTGTGTTCAAGGACAAAGCCAAGCATGGTGATACATGCCTTTAATCCCAGTACGAACCATAGAGACAGGCAGGTCTGTACAGACAGACAGTGATGAGGAAGTGATGTGGCTGGACTTAGAGCCAATGAGAAGACAGAACAGGATGACAATAAAGGCACAGATTAGACAAGAAAAAAGCTAGTTTGGGAAGCTACAGTGAGGTGGTGAGCTAAGTTTAGTTGGAAGGTATTGCTCAGGTTTTGACAGGTTTTGGCTCTGTGTTTCTTATTTAAGAAGACTGTTCAGAAATTTGTATACAATTGTCCAGAAGCAATTCATAGGAATATTGTCAAGATGGTGTCTATTTGGAGAAGAGAAAAACTGTAGTCTATGCTTACATTCATGTTGGCTTAAATGTCAACAAAACTAGGTCCTTTTGATATTTGTGGTATTTGGGTATCTTTTTTTCATGTTTTCTGAAAGATTTCTGAGCAGTTTATCATTGTTGAATTTTTTGAGTCTTTGCTGGATGGAATTTGGATTAGCCTTATAGATGACTTCAGTAGTTATTTTTGTTTTGTTTTATTGTTTGTTGTTGATGTTGTTAGTTTGTTTTGTTTTGTGTTTTTCAAGATATGGTTTCACTGTGTACTCTTGGCTTCCTGAAACTCACTCTGTAGACCAAGCTGGCCTAATATCCAGAGACCTGCCTGCCTTTACCTCCCAAGTGTTGGGATTAAAGCTGGGTGCCACCAACACCCAGATTCAGTAGTTTGTGCTTTGTTTTGTTTTACTTCAATTTCCTCCTCATCAAAATCATCTTTATCATCATAATCATCATCATCATCATCACCATTCTGTTCTTGAACAAGGTTTATATTTTTCATTTTTCCTTTCTCTCTCTTGAAGTTCACAACACATTGCATATATTTGTACCCTCTTCATTTCATTGTTCTGGCATTCCTTTTTCTCCAATAGCTTCTACTGAACAGGTACTAGGTGATTTCCACTAACATGTGAATTTCATGAACAAGAATTGAATCTGAAGCCATAAGGTAGTGTAATGGCAAAGATCCCAAATGAAAATATAATGTATTGACTTTTCAGTATTTACAGGTGTTACTGTAATTGAACTGCCTTCACAATTTATTGTCTTTGACTCAATAATATGTAGTTCATTTTTTGTCCCATCCCCTAAACAAACTATTCTCATTAATAATTGGTATTTTCAGCAGGAACTGGTGCCACAAGCCTTTATCCTGACACTCAGGAGTCAAGACAGGCTGAACTCTGCGAGTTCAAGGAGAGCCTGGTGTACAGTGAGAGTTCCAGGAGTAGTTCCAACACTACACAGAGAAATCTGGTGTCAAAATCAATACGTAAAAAAATTTAAAAATCAATAAATGGCACTCATTGTCATTATTTTCACATGAAGTGATAATTTTTGCTGTCCTTTAATTCCAAATCAAAGAAAAAAAGTGTTTTCTTTGCATTGGTTCATTTCCTTTCCATTCAAATTTCCTGAGGTGGGCACAGTCACTTCATTTTGATAATACCTTGAAAGGAGTAATTACCAACCACTCTACAGAACCAACACACAGAATATGTTCACAGAAAAAATTTGGACAATACAAGTTAGTAGCCAGCCTAGGTTGAATTTTCAAAATCTGTATTAAAAATAAACAGAGGAAATGAGAGGCAATGATGAGACAAATGTACAAAGAAAGAAAAATGTTTAATTAATCTGAGATCCTGGTAGGGCAATAATTATAGAAAACAGTTCAGATCATAGGTTTTATAATAATGACAATGGAGATTATAACAGATTATTATTATTATTATTTTCAAATGTATTAAAGTTAAGGGGTACAGTCCAATGGTATCATGTGTTCTCAGTATGCCAGATGTCCTGTATTCAAGGCCAGATGAATTTTATTCTTCTCAAAGGTCTTAAGGCATATGTGTGTAGCTCATGATAGCACGCATGCCCAGTATATTGGAGCTCATGGGCACAAACACTAGCATTACAGTGAAAAAATAATTTTTTGAAAAAGCAGGATGGTACAGTATGTAAGTTGATTTCCAGCCAAGGCTGACAAACAGAGTTTCATCCCAGTATAAGACTCATGACAGAGAAAATTGATTGTCACAAGTTTTCCTTGGACAGTGAAAATGTCTCACCCTAGAAATAAATTAATTGAAGTTTTTTCCTTAAGATGAATGCACATGAAACCATCATTTGATTATTACTTATTTACAAAGGAGCCTTTGCAGACAATATATCATTACCATGTCTACCATCTATCTCACCTGCACAAATATCTAACTTCTCAGTTTTTTTTTCTTTTTATAAAATGTAGAAGTAAACTGAAAACAAAAACTAACTAAAAACATTCAGCAACATAGCAGGATACAAGATCAACTCAAAAAAATCAGTAGCCCTCCAATATACAATAGATAGGCTGAGAATGAAATAAGAGATATATTACCCTTTAAAATAGCCACAAGTGATAAAAAATACCTTGGAGTTACTCTAACTAAGCATATGAAGTACCTATATGACAAGAACTTTAAGTCCCTGAAAAAAGAAATTGAAGAAGATGTCAGAAAATGTAAAGATCTCCCATGCTCATGGATAGACAGGATTAACATAGTAAAAATGGTGATCTTACCAAAAGCAATCTACAGATTCAACACAATCCCCATCAAATTACCAACACAATTCTTCACAGATCTGGAAAGAATAATACTCAACTTCATATGGAAAAACAACAACGACAAAAAAACCGGATAGCCAAAAGAATCCTATACAATAAAACAACATGTGGAGGCATAATAATGCCTGACCTTAAGCTCTACTATAGAGCTACCATAATAAAAAACAGCTTGGCACTGGCATAAAAACCAACATGTGGACCAATGGAATTGAATTGAAGACCCTGACATTAACACACACACCTATGAACATAAAATTTTTGACAAAGAAGCCAAAAATGTATAATTTAAAAAAGAAAACATCTCCAATAAATGATGCTGGCATAAGTGGATGTCAATGTGTAGAAGGCTGCAAATAGATCCATATCTGTCACCAGGCACAAAACTTAAGTCCAAGTGGATCAAAGACCTCAACATAAATCCAATTACTCTGAACATCATAGAAGAGAAAGTAGGAAGTATTCTTGAACGCATTGGCACCAGAGAGCACGTTCTAAATATAACACCAGTAGCACAGACACTGAGAGAAACAATCAATCAATGGGACCTGTTGAAACTGAGAATCATTTGTAGGGCAAAGGACATGGTCAACAAGATAAAGAGACAGCCACAGATTGGGAAAAGCTTTTCACCAACCCCACATCTGACAGAGGGCTGATATCCAGAATATATAAAGAACTCAAGCAATGCCCAACAGTCTAATTAAGAAATGGGCTATATACTCCAGGATCAAGGCACCCCTATGGGAATGGAGGGGAGGGGCTGGGGGGAAGGTGGGGATGGGGGCAGGAGTGGGGAGGAGAGCAGAACCCATGGCTGATGTATAAAATTTAAAACACATAATAATAAAGAAAAAAAAAAGAAATGGGCTATAGAACTAAACAGAGAATTCTCAACAGAGGAAGTTCAAATGGCTGAAAGAAAATTAAGGAATTGCTCAACATCCCTAATTACCCAGGAAATGCAAATCAACAACTCTGAGATACCACCTTACACCTGTCAGAATGGCTAAGTTCAAAAACACAGAAGACAGCTTATGCTGGAGAAGATGTGGAGCAAGGGAAACTCTCCTCCACTGCTGGTGGGATGCAAGCTTGTACAACCATTTTGGAAATCAATATGGCACTTCCTTCGAAAATTGGGAATCCATCTCCCCCAAGACCCAGCTGTAGCACTCTTGGGAATATACCTAAGGAATGCTCAGTCATAACACAGGGGCATTTGCTCAGCTATGTTCATATCAGCATTGTTTCTAATAGCCAGAAACTGGAAACAACCTAGATGCCCTTCAACTTAAGAATGAATAAAGAAAATATGGTACATATACACAATGGAGTACTACTCAGCAGAGAAATACAATGACATCATGAGGTTTGCAGGCAAATGGATGGATCTAGAAAATATCCTGAGTGTGGTAACCCAGACTCAGAAGGACAAACATGGTATGTGCTCACTCATAGGAGGATACTAGATGTAAAACAAAGATGACTAGACTTCTACACAACTCCAGGGAAGCTACCTTGAAAACCAGACCCTAGGAAAGACACAGGGATCGCCCAATGACAGTAAAATGGATGAGATCTACATGAACAACCTGGAAAACAGTGGGAGTAATGAAGGGCAAGGCTTGAGGGAAATAAAGCTTAGGGGAGCAGGAGATCGCAGCTGGATCAAGAACAGAGAGGGAGAACAAGGAATAACAGACCATGGTAAATGAAGACCACAGGAGAACAGGAATAGGCAGAGTGCTGGAGAGGTCCCCAGAAATCCACAATGATACATCCTCTGTAGACTGCTGGCAATGGTCGAGAGAAAGCCTGATCTGACCTAGTCTGGTGATCAGATGTCCAAACACCCTAACAATCGTGCTGGAACTCTCATCCTGATGGAAGTGGATGCAGAGATCCTTGGCCAGGTCCCAGGTGGGGCTCCAGGAGTCCAATTGTCAAGAAAGAGGAGGGCCTGTAAGAGTGAGACCAAGATTGGAGAGACACAGGGACAAATAGCCAAATGAATGGAAGCACATGAATTATGAACCAAAGGCTGTGGAGCCCCCAGCTGGATCAGGCCCTCTGGATAAGTGAGACAATTGAATAGCTTGAACTGTTTGGGAGGCACCCAGTCTGTGGGATAGGGACTTGTCCTTAGGGCATGAGCTGGCTGTTTGGAACCTTGGGCTTACACAGGGACACTTTGCTCAGCCTCGAAGGTGGGGACTGGAGCTGTCTGTACTGAATCCACCATGTTTAAATCAATCCCCAGGGGGATTCTTGGCCCTGGAGGAGATGGGGATGGAGGGGAGGACATGGTGGGAAGTTGGGGTGGAGTCAGGAGGGGGGAGGACAAGGGAACCCATGGCTGATATGTAAAATTAAAACAAAAATATAATGAAAAATAAATAAGGAAAAGAAAAAAAAAACTAACTAACCATAATAGAACAAAATCAAGATACATAGAAAAAACAGAGCATGAGTTAGAGTGTGAGAGACAGAGAACATGAGAACCCCATAGAAACACAGAAAAACAGGCCCTCACACAAAACCCATAATAACAAATATATGGAAATCACAATACATAATCAAATTACCAATAAGGTAAAGCAAACATACACAAAATATTGTGAGTCAAAGAAATACTTTCAAAATAGCACTGAGTCCATATGAGTTAGCCGTCTATTACTTGACATGGGGCTTCTATCTGAGTGGGATTAATATGCCCAGTGAGGTTCCACTGTAGTAAACTATTTTTTCCCTTGGGAGCAGCTATCAATCAGAGATAGCTTCTTGGTTAGAAATGAGTGATTAGGTCCACTTCCTCAGCTCAGTGCTGAGACCCCAATTGACTTGGATCTGTGCAGACTTTGTGTATGCTGTCACTCTTTGAGTTCACAGGTGAGTCAGTCCTGCTTTTGTCTGAAAAGCATTCTTTCCTTGGTTACATTCCTCCAAGCTCCAAGGGATCTTATAAGCTTTGTACCTCCTCTTTTGCAAGCATACAGTGAGAATCTGGCTTAAGAATGATCAGAATGATCACACATCATTTTTAAATGGTAATGAATGAGAAATATAGTCAGATGTGCAAGCTGATAGATTCTTGTACAAAGAAGAATGAGTCTGGTTAAAATATAATTTTATATGAGAGTATACAGATATTCTGAAACAAGTTTACAATCCTGAGTGAAAGCTGATCCAAGAAATTAAAAAGAAAATCATCCATAGGATGCATAAGACCAGCATGACTCCAGGCTTGTTGTCACTGGACTCTGTCACTGTCCAGTAGGACAGAACCAAGATATATTCTATGGTCCTAGAAATCTGTGCATCTTGTTAAGCTATGTGGTGAAAATATCATGGTTTTCCAAAAGATCTTCAGCTTCTTCTTGGACACGTTAACAAAAAGTTTTGGTTAGAATACCAAAGTCATTGTCATCACCAGACTCCTCTGTTACTTCTTGCTTTCTTTCTACTCTCTTCTTACCTGGGGAAGCAGTGCTGGTGCAGTTACAATTGCTGCAGCAAGGTCTCCACCCCTACTTTGCAGCTGGGGATTGCAATGGAGACACTAGGCAGGGCTACTGCAAACAAGCCAAAGGCAGAAACATTCAATTTTGACATCAGACACCTTAATAGGGATATTGATATTATCATCTGTGACCATCACCTTGTTTCTCACATTGTCACAGTGCAGGATTAGCATTCCATAGACAAAGAGTATAGTTTTGGCTGCTGGTACAGTGTCACTTTCTGGAAAAAATAAAGACCTCATACCTAGGTAGCCTTAGTATCTTCTTGGAAGCACAGAGTACCTTGGTAGCATCAGATGAAAAGGTCTAACATCTGATTTAGATTCCTTTCTTTGCACATGCTCTATGGCCTAGAGTCTAGAGTCTTTCATTTCCTTTTACTACTCTCCAAGGACACTGTCAACTCAACCTTCTACTTTCTTTTGGGCTGCACATCATTATTCTCATCTCTTTCTTGTGTGCCAGTCTCATTGTCTTAAATGTATTCTTCCTTCCTACTGATCTTGTCATGGACACGTTAGAGGCTGGTACTTGATATCTTGAATATTTACTGGAACTGATGTCAGGAGAAGGATCCTTAGATATGCCCCAGGCTCACTCACTTTATTTTCCTTTGTCTTCCCTGAAGTTGCTGTATCTATGTTACAAAAACCCATGAGACCACAAAGGAGCCTATTTCTGATGCAAACACACAAGGGTCTTTGTAGTTTCAAAATCCAACCTGGACTATCACGCTATGGTCTGATGCACCCGATGGAGGGTAATGTGGTAGCAGCTGCTATGAATTTATTGGGTTCAACTTTTGGCCCAGAGCTACAATCTGATCACAGGATATCTGGATATCCACAAGGGCCATTATCTGTGGATAGGATGTCTTGCAGTTTTCTGGATTTTGTTAAACTTTGCTGCCCTGTTTCTTAATGAGCTGCTTCTAGGGTATCTGTTCTAATTGTCATGGCACATACCTGAGGTTCTTCCTGGAGCTGAGCACAGTCCCTGATCATCAAGTGGTCTGAGATGGTGGCCTTTCTCTAAGGTAGAGTCTGTAAAACAAGTCTAAGCATTCAGGTTGCCTTCACATACTCATGCAATGAAACCTTCTTTCTTTCAGTTATTTTGTATTTTTTAATAAATAATTTTTCTTTATTATTATGTTTTAAATTTTATACATCAGCCATGGCTTCCCCTGTCCTTCCCCCTCCCGCCCCCAACCCTGCCTTGCCCCAGCCCCTCCCCTCCATTCCCATGTCCTCCAGGATCAAGGAATCCCTGAGGATTCATTTAAACATGGTAGATTCAGTACAGGCAGGTCCTGTTACCTCCTTCCAGACTAAGCAAAGGGTCCATGTGTAAGCCCAAGGTTTCAAACATGCATTAAGGACAGATCCTGGTCCCACAGACTGCATGCCTCCCAAACAGATCAAGCTATTCAATGGTCTCACTTATCCAGAGGGCCTGATCCAGCTGGTGGCTCCACAGCCTTTGGTTCATAATTCATGTGCTTCCATTCTTTTGGCTATTTGTCCCTGTGCTTTTTGCGATCTTGGATTCAAAAATTCACGTTCTTACAGACCCTCCTCTTTCTCAAGAGTTGGACACCTGGAGCTCCACCAGGGGCCTGGCTGAGGATTTCTTTCAGTTATTAATGCTGGACTTTGTTCATCTTCTAGATTTCTTTATTGAAAACATTTGTGGATATTGATGTTGTTCCCAGAGTACTTTCCTAAAGCCATCCTTTCCATCTTCTTTGAAAATGATATGTTCTATGGCCTCAGCAACATTCTGAGGTTTTTTTTTGTTTAATTTTTTTTGCTGTTTTTTTTTATTTTATTTTTTTTGACCAACAAACTCTGTGTTCATTAATTTGAATGTGTCAAAATCTGTGGTGATTTCCCTCTTCCACAGAGTGATCTGCTTTTAGTAGGAGTGGGATGACAAGAAAGAGGAAGACAGGTACATGTACCAACATTTTGATCATCATTTCTTCTTTTTTTCACCCCTTGTTAGTTCTCAATTCTCAGTTGATCTCTCTTTCTACAAGCTAGAGTTTAGGGATGACATTTATTTGGTTTAAGCTGGTTTTCAAACTTCTTATTTTTGTTTTTATGCTTCTATTCATCGAGGCAAATTACAGGAACACAATGTAATTTTCTTTCAGGTTGTAGCAAGAATCCTTTGCAATTTCTTTTCCTTGTGATGTAAACCATGTTTTCTGAGTTTACTGGAAGACATTTCAATTCACCTGTGTATATCCTGATTCAGCTTATTTGGAGGGGCTTCTTGTTCATCTCCTCTTTAGCTATTTAGGAAAGTGTTCATGCAATGTTGTTCCCAATCAACCAAAATGATGCTGTTTCACATTATGAAGTGTTCACCATTTGCTGGCTGTGTAATGTGAGATGCTACAGTTATTAAGATGCCTTTCTATACTGAAAAATAGCATGAAATCCCTGTTTCATTTTATTACAATGAAAAGAACACAACAAAGCTCTTGTCCTGAGCCAAATGGTTATCAATGTCCTCGTCAAAAGAGTCCATTTAGGCATTAACTTAGGCCTCCCAAATGGTGGTAAAGGATGACTTCCCACAACAAAACAAACTCTTCTTTCATTCCCAGCTTGTCAAGGTTCTCATAAATTTTCTTGGAAAGAGATTATAAGCCCTTATTCTGCCCCACTTATATGCAGCCCCTTGAAAATCCCTTTTTACACATAGCCCTTCTGGTGGCCTTCACTCTTATCACCTCCATGCTCTTTCTTGGGATACAAATATAATCATGAATGATTTTTGTTAATGTTCCTTTAATCAATATAAAATGAACTTCTTTGATGATTCTTATTAGGTGTGATTTCATGTTTTATCGAATTGTGAAACAGAAATGACTGCTTGTTTAATTGGTGCATTTAAGTGAAAAACCCTTCTGCATTCAATCATTTTAAAGCAATGTGTGCATTTCTCATGATCTTCATTTTGTGATTGATGATACCTAACTATTGATCCATTCCAGTAGTGTGTGCTGTGTCATACTATTGGGAATTAAAGACCATTAATCATCATCATCATCATTAATGAAAATACATATTGATTCTTGTTCTTTTGGCCTTGTCATATTTAGGTGATTTCTGTTCTACTTTTTTAAAAAGTTATTTATTCAATGAGTGTTTAAGTGTGAATTCATACATTGCATACAATGTGTCAGGAGCAACTATCATGCAGTGGGACCTCTGCAACCTCATTTTTAGTAAGTGTCTTGGTTGTTTTATCTACAACAGCATATACTAATATGTTCCTAGAACATTTTCTGATCATTGCATTTCAAATTTGCTCATGTTTTTCTCTTTGGCTACTTTTTGAATACATTGTTTGCTCTGTATAGTCAGTATTTAAATTGCAATAAATTGAAGGGAGCACACACACACACACACACACACACACACACACAACACCCTGCATTCCACATATTTTTCCATTTATATTACTAAATATATCCTGTATCTGGATTATGTACACAACATGATTTGCAAGCTTACCATTTATGTCTTCTTGCATGCTATGTGTAGAAATAACTTCTATTTAACTTCAATACACACATATTCCTTATTTTTACATAAGAAAATAAATAGCTTTAACCTGTTTATTCTGCAAACTAAGGAAAATTAAAATATTGGAAATGAGCATTACCACATATAGGCAATGGACAAATGACCAAAATGATAAATTTCTCTCTTGAGATAGATAACACAAATACAATAAGAATGGTGTTTTTATAAGGAAATATTAATATCAAATATTCGTAAGGAACATTAATTTTAAGGTTCCCTGGCATGCCACCAACATTTAGAAGTCATTAAATGTTATTCAGTGTAAGTGATTATGGATACAAAAACAAGTAGCTAAAACATGTAAATTAGAGATGTAAAAGACAAAGAAAGGATTAGTAATTGGATATAAACAAGAGGATGTAAAGAAGACTAAACAAGATGGTAATTCACAAGGAAAATATATGGATTGTCTTCATGACAATAGATGAAAATGTTATACTTTTGTTTATGGGTGTTGTTTTCTGTAACTAAATATGCCCATGGGGGGGAAAAAAGAAAAAGAAAGAAAAACTAGTGAACTAGCAAGTTTTGATTTTGGAGATTAAAAAATTTGGAGAAAAGGAAAGAAAGTTTTGTGGTTCACCATAGTGTGAGGAACTCTTAAAGGGCTGCAGGATTAGGAAGGCTGAGAACCAGTATCTTAAAGACACATGTCAGACCACCAGGGCTAATTGTGTCTAGGGGAAGTCAGTGATTCCCTTGCTCACATCGCCATCTACTGTGCAAAAAATGAAGGTGCCTAAGGACAGGTCATTTGAAAGTTCTAATAAGAAAGCTGGTAGTAGGAGAATTACTGTATTTAGTTCAGCTGAACTCTTATTTCAATATTGAAATGTAACAATAATTACCAAAGTAGAGGGATATTTAATGCTTCCTTGTAATGAAATAAGGAATTCTTGCCCATGGCATGTTTTCTTGTCACTTCCTTTTGCATACTATTATTTCAGAGTGTAAAAGTTCATACTATAAGTCTGTTTGATATCTTATTTACAAACATGGAGGAACAAGAATATATTGGAATGTGCACAAACATTTTTCATATTTGGCACTTAAATCTATTCAGTTGACCTTGTGTTGTGATATTTAATCTTGATTTACTATATGTGGTATATTTCCATAAATATTTTTATGTACAGTTGATACTATGGTTCACAAACCTAGAAGAATTCCTTAAGTTAAATCTCTCATGCTCATTAACAGTGTGATAAATTTGGTAGAGTGGTCTATGTATTTGAGGCCGTCTCCAGGTGGTGTTCTGTGCCATGACACCCTGCTGAAATCAGTTTCACTGAAGGCCTATAGCCCAGGGAATCATCATTCTTTTCAATGTGAGTTTTAGACTTACTGGGAATGCAGAGTTCCTCTGCCTCTAGGCTAGGACTTAATGACCAACTGAAAGTTCACTCTTTTGTTCTCTATTGTGACTGCTTGATGTGAAAAAGTGTGGTGATTCTCTCCCTCTTTTCTTTTGTCTGTGTTTAAGCCTATTTAATCCAGCTGTTGGAAAGTTTAACACATGTCTAATGCACGGCCAATTCTTTCAACATGCAGCCCACAGTGAAAATGTTAACTAGTTTCTCTTTTGATTCTTGCTCCTTAAATTTTTCCTAATTTTAAATTCATTAGTTTTTTTCTCCTAGAAATTAGATAGTATTTTATGTATAAAGTATATTTAATTTATGTAGAATTATTAACATACAGAAATGAAGTTCTATTCTTTCTCTTCATTATTATACATTTTGGTTTCTCCATATTATATTAATCTGAAATCTGTAAGCATAGTTGTGATGTCACTGATATATTTGGAAGGTGGTGTATTGCATTTGTCCATTATTGTTCTTTTGTTTTTTTAATGATATCTTTTAATTTCTAACTATCCAGTATAGTAATTTTAACATGAGATTTGTTGTTACAATGTCAAACATTCTTCATGTTGTTGAGCATCTATTATAAAATACCATTTAAAAATTATTCAAGTATCAACGAACTTTCTCTTCTCTGTTTTAAACCAAGTACAGGTGCACTTCCTGTCCTCAATACAATGTATTACTTGGTAATTTCTCCCTAATTGGCCTTTTTACTTAGACACTTCCCTTTCATTTTACGTTTTGAATATTCTATTTTCTTAATAAAATTTGAACCAAGCATTATAATTCAGAGTTCAACACTTTGTTTCTGTGCCAAATAGTCACTTAGTTAGTAATTGAAATCTTGTGGGACATGGATCTTTATTTGTGAGGAAAGGAAAACAATGATAGAACACATGGTAATTGAGTAGACTTAGGGGGCTCTCCCACTAAAGGGCTGTTTATCAAGGCAGTCTTTGAAGAAGAAAATTAATACAGAATCCTCTACAGCTTCCTCATAGTAAAATCATGGTAGAATATCCACAAAGTAATGATTATAGTCATATAGCTGTTAAAGACTTTATTTTACCTCAGTTTTATACTTTAGGATGGAAAAGTTAGGACATTTGAGAAAGTAAGAGAAAGGACAGAAATTCACATGCAAATAGGTGCTACCCTGATTTTTGAACTATCATTTTTTCTATTAATTTGTACAATTTTGTTACATTAACTATCTTATCTCCTCAATATAACCGTACGGTTATGGTTATATAAAAAAGAGAAAAGAATTTGTAATGGAAACTCTCCCTTGTTGCCTCTTCCTTGTCCTGCCATTAAGAAGTCAATGCATCAACTACAATAGATTTCTGCTGTTTCATTTCACATGCATAATTATATGATCATTTTCATATCTGAACATAATTATTACGAAGAGCTCTATAACAATGCATATTTTTGCAAAACAAGTAAAGTGTGGAACTCCACCCTGAAAAAGGAAATGGGCATAATGTCCCTGTGTAAGCCCAAGGTTCCAAAGAGCCAGCCATTGCACTAAGGACAGGTTGGGTTCCCACTGCCTGGGTGCCTCCCAAAGAGTTCAAGCTATTCAATTGTCTCACTTATCCACAGGGCCTGATCCAGTTGGGGGCTCCAAAGCTTTTGGTTCATAATTCATGTGTTTCCATTAATTTGGTTATTTGTTCCTGTGCTTTTCCAATCTTGTTCTCAACAATTCACACTCTTGCAGTCCCTCCTTTTACTCTACAACTGGACTCCTGGAGCTCAGCCTGGAAGGAGGGGACTGGACCTGCCTGTACTTAATCCACCAGGTTGAATTGAATCCCCAGGGGAGTCTTGGCCCTGGAGGAGATGGGAATGGAGGAGAGGGGCTAGGGGGAAGTTGGGGGCAGGGCTGGAAGGGGGTGGACAGGGGAACCCATGGCTGATGTGTAAAATTAAAACACAAATATAATAAATAAAAAAGGAGGAAAAAAAGGAAATGGGACTATTAGAGACAACATTCTAGACTATACAATCTAGACAACATTTATTAAAGACAGTTAATGAATATTCTTTATTTTGCATTACAGGAAGGACAACCACCTATGCACTGTTGAGGAAATGAAGGAAGCAGAATTCTTAACATAACCAAGCAAATTTCTTTTCTATAAACCTTCTTAGACTTATTTATTTTGTATTTTTTCTGTGTGTTTGGCCTGTAGGTATGTTTATTAACCACATGCAAGCCTGGTGCCCAAGGTAGACAGAAGAGAGTGCTGGATCCCTGTAAGAGGATATACAGACTGTTGTAAACCATGATTTGGGTGATGGGAATCAAATACAAGTCCTCTGCAGGAAAAACAATTTCTCTCTTTTTTTTGTTTTTGTTTTTGTTTTGGTTTTGGTTTTTTGACACAGGCTCTCTCTGTGTAGCATTGCTGCCTGTCCTGGAACTCACTTGGTAGCCCAGGCTGGCCTTGAACTCACAGAAATCCACCTGACTCTGCCTCCCTAGTGCTGGGATTACAGGCATGCGCCACCAACGCCCGGCCTAACAATTTCTCTTAACTACTGAGCCATTATATTTGAACATGGATTTTCCATGTTCATTGAAGGATTCTTAAACTGTTGATCATAATGTTGATGGCTTTTGGCAGGTTTGATACTGGAGAATACCATATTTACTTCTTGGTGGTGTTTTTACTTCAGTTTTCTCATCATCAAAATTATTGTCTCCATCCTCATCATATCAACCATAATCATTTTTCTTTTCATAATCATCATCATCTTCATCATCACTCATAATGTCCAGCTTGTTTTACATTTTTCAGATGAACCATTTAGTTTTTACTTGGGACACATTAATTTTCAGTTATATTTGAGAGTTCTACACTCTCCTCAACTTAGTTTGATATTTATGCATTTTCTTCCCCAGCTGCTAGGCACAGTCTAATAATATGAATAGGTTCTAACAATGTCAACATGAATATGGCAGGTAGTGTAATATCAATGCAACCAATGGAAATTTAAGTGTACAAACATTCATATTTTCAAGTATTAGTATAATAGTACTACCTTCATAATTTATTGTTTTTATTTCAAAAATATTTAAGTCATATTTGTCCCAGGCATAGAATTGACTGACATTTTTTTTTAAATTAAATGGTATTTGTTATCATTATTATCACTGAAAAGTCATAGTCTTTGCTAGCCTATAATTTATGACAAATAGTAACTAAATATTATGGGATCCTTCCTATAACAACTCACTCTACTGAGAAGTGGAGGCACATATGTCATTATGAGAGCAGTTTGAAGGATGTAACTGCCAGCTGCTCTTCAGATACACAGGAGAGATTCACAGAAAGGTTTTTATGTTATTTAAAAAAATCATGTATTGATATGGAAAAAAATTGTCTGATCACAAAGATATCATTACCTTGATAATCATATATTCTGGCTGTGTTATTATACTTCAAAAATGTTACTTACTGTTTTTCTTAACACTGGGCATGTGTGTAAGATTTAAATACTTAACCAGAGAAATAACATGGTGGAATTATTTATTCTTTGAATACTAATGATCATAATATTACTTACTTAGGATACAATTTTAAGTTACATTTATTTATTATTTATTACATTTCATTATTAATTTGTTATTCTTTTTGGGTGTTATCCATTTCATAACAGAGATATGGACATTAGGAAAAAAAACTTGATGGACTTTTTTTTTTTTAAATCTCTGTAAGTTCTGGAAATTGCACTGTGGTCAATTGAAGAAATGTGCTTCAGTGATTAGAAGCAAGCCCCTTGATTTCCTGAACCATCTTATTAAGCCAGTTTGAGAATTTTTAAATGTTATCTTCTTAATGATTGTGTGTGTTTGTGTGTATGTGTGTGTGTGTGTGTGTGTGTGTGTGTGTGTGTGTGTGTGTGTGTAATGGGGGTGTATGTGATTGTGTATTTTCTAGTCAGGTTTTTAGGCCACTTATTAGACATCTACTTAGGCACTTATTATTATTTATTTTTCTAATATTTTTAATTTTAATTTAACTTATATAAATATATCAAGTATACATATGTATTGGATAATGATAATAATTTTTAGATGGTAGTATAAAACATGGTATAGTGGAAATTTTGGTGAGAATTTGTTGGATATCACTGAATTGAAACTTACCAAAAGTTTGCACAAGGAAGCTAAACAGAATTTGCTCATTCTACTTTAACTACAATAGGGTGGTCACCATAACTTTAAAAAATGAGAGACAAGGAGGACAAACGTAATCTTCACTCACGAAGGAAGAAGATTAATTGACTGTCAAGTCTTGGGTTATTACTAAGTGTGATGCTAATGATAGCTATTCATTAGGGATTGTGTTAAGTGTTATTCTGTGGAAGACAAACTAGGGTGAGTAAATTCATCTTTGTTAATCCTTCCAATATGGGCCATATTAAATAATTATTTTTTCTGATTTTCATGATTAGTTAGGTTCTGTTAATTGGGTTATTTAGAACAAGTGGCTGTGTTTGGATCTTTGGGACATAGGATACAACCAACCACAATACAACCAAAAATTAACTCTACAAATATTATGAGAATTTTAAAAGAGTAAAAGGCCATGCTTTTGGTGTGAGTGCCCACAGAAACTTTTTTTATAGATTGAGATGAAAGAAGAAAGTTTCTAGCAGCTGCTAGAGTCACTTCTTCCATGAAAAATTTCCTATCATTACAGTTCAGCTGCTTATCTCTCTCAAACAACAACACGGAGTTGACCGATCACTCCAA
>NW_023413993.1:0-40411 GCF_903995425.1 Onychomys torridus | reverse complement strand
GTGAAATAAAGTTCTGATTGGCCAGTGGCCAGGCAGGAAGTATAGGCAGGACAAGAGAAAAGAGAATTCTGGAAGTAGAGCTGGGGAGACACCGCCAACTGCCACATGAAAAGCAACATGTAAAGACACTGGTAAGCCACAAGCCATGTGGCAAAGTATAGACTAACAGAAATGGGTTAATTTAAGATAGAAGAATAGATAACAAGAAGCCTGCCACGGCCATACAGTTTCTAAACAATGTAAGTTTCTGTGTGCTTTCTTGGTTGGGTCTGAGGACTGTGGGACTGGCGGGTAAGAGAGTTTTGTCCTGACTGGGTCAGGCAGAAAAACTCCAACTACATTGGCACCCAACTGTTGGCAAGAATTTCCACCTAAAACCTGAGAAAAAAAGTTCTAAAACAGAGCTAAAAAGAACTTCCTAGTTGTCTCTCTCAAGTTAGCGGCAGCTGCCGGTTTGAGCTACTATGGGCGGTTCCTGGCATGTGCATCTGACCTGCAGTGTGGCGGAATGAGGAATCTATAAGTGACACTTTACTCTGCTGCATGGTGGATTTAGCATTTGCTAGTTAAAAAAAAAAAAGATTTCTGGGCTATGCCTGCTTTAATAGAACTGCTTCTGATAGTTGATGGTACACATGGCTCCAGACCCAGAGCTGGCAGTAAACTGTACCACCCCCATGTTGGGAAGCTGAGGTGGGCGAGCCAGCAGCCACAGTGGTGTTTCAGTCTTACAAAGATGGATATTACACAGAGCATCTGGTTTGTCTTGTCTTTGGGATTTTTAACTGCAGAAAAAGATTTGGTAGTAAAAGCTGTTGAGTTAAGAGCGATCCACGCACCAGCTGTAGCACTTTTGGGCATATATCCAAGGAATGCTCAATCATTCCACAAGGGCATTTGCTCAGCCATGTTCATATCAGCATTTGTTTATAAAAGCCATAAACTGGGAAAATCTAGATGCCCTTCAACTGAAGAATGGATAAAGAATATATGGTACATATACACAATGGAGTACTACTGAGCAGAGAAAAACAATGGCATCATGAGGATTGCAGCCAAATGGATGGATCTAGAAAAAAATCATCTTGAATGAGGTAATCCAGACTCAGAAGGATGAACATGGTATGTACTCACTCATAGGAGTATACTAGATGTAAAACAAAGATGACTAGATGGCTACACAATTCTAGATAGGCTACCTAAAGAACAGGACGCTGTACTGAATCTACTAGGTTTAAATGAATCCCCAGTGGAGTCTTGGCCTGGGAGAAGATGGGAGTGAAGTTGAGGTGCTGGGTGAAAGGTGGGGGTGGGGGTTCAAGGGTGAAGGACAGGGGAACCCATGGCTGATGTGTAAAATTAAAACACAAATATAATAAATTTTAAAAAAGAAAAACAAAAAATAGATGGATCTTAAATTTCAAAGCATTGCAAAAAGTCCATCACAGGTATACAAAAATCTTATGGTTTTAGTCAATTCTAGAAGTGGTCAGTGTGACTACCAAGAATAGCCATCACAACAGCCTTGAAAGAAGAAATGAGAAAATTCTTACCTGCAGGAGGGAGGGAATGCATGCTTTTCCTAAACAAAGGAATATGTGGATTCTACATGGAGATGTTGGACATGTTCATGTAAAATTCTCCCTATTCCTAAACAGGCAAGTAAACAAATCCTCTTCTGAACATGATAACAGTGTAAAAGCAGAGACATTTAGGAGTATTCCTACTGCAATGTCATGCAGAAATGTAAATTCATTATAAAATGATTTTAAAAATATTGTCTCTGGTATGTTCAGTTTGTACCATAAGGTCTTAGCTGAAAATCAATAAATCACTCAATGACAAAAATATTGCATTGGAGACTACATAACCTGCCAATCTTGATTTTCAATCTAGAATATTACTGTACCAATGTTATTCTCACCAATAGAAAAGGTAGAGAACACAAATAAAGGAAACTTCAAGAAAAACACACTTAAGAGCTCTGTATACTCTGCTCTTAGATGAATGTTTATGATGAACTGTATTAACCTCAGAATGAAGCTGCTTTTGCCTCTGAGCATACTGGATCAGTGGACAGCCACAGCTCCTTCCATGCAAGATCATAGGGAAATCATTTTAACTAGCCCCGGCTGCTGTTTGCCTCAGTGCTGGGACATCACTGCAGAAAATTCCATTGTTCTCTTTTTTTCTAACTTTTAACAAAATGAAATTTTATGAATGTTGTCCATGCATGTGTCAGTGCACAGTATGTACAGAGGTCAGTAGAAGGCAGCAGAGCCTGGGACTGGAGTTACACCAAATTGTTAGCTACCATGTGGGTTCTAGAAAGGGAACCTGAGTCTTCTGTAACAACAGCCAGTGCTCTTATTTACTGAGCCATGTCTCCAGTGCCTCTTTTTATTTGGAATCTATTTTCATAAACTGTTTCTCAGAATTTGGCAGTCAAACTACCTCAGGACCCAGCTAAACCACTCTTGGGAATATATTCAAGGAATGCTCAATCTTGCCACAAGGATAAATGCTCAACGATGTTCATATCAGTATTATTCATAATAGCCAGAACCTGGAAACAGCACAGATAACCCTCAACTGAAGAAAATATGGCACATATGCACAATGGAGAACTACTCAGCAGTAAAAAAACAAGGATATCATGAAATTGGTTGGCAAATGCATAGAACTAGCACCAATCATCCTGAGTGAGGTAACCCAGACTCAGAAGGACAAACATGGTATGTACTCACTCATAAGTGGATATTAGATGTAAAGCATAGGATAACCAGATTGCAACCCATAGTTCCAGGGAGGCTAGCTAACAAGGGGGACCCTAAGAGGGACACATAGATAGCCCAACAAAGGATAAATACATGAGAGCTACATGAGCAAACTGGGAGTGAGGGAGGGATGAAAGGCAAAGAATGGGGGGATGAGCATAATGGGGAAGAGGAGGTTTAAGATTAAAAAGGAACATAGAGGGAGAGCAAGAAAAGAGATAAATGAAGACATCATGGGAATAGGACAAAACAGGGTGCTAGAATAGTTCTCAGGATCCCACAAGGATGAACCCACCTTAGACTACTGGGAATAGTTGTGAGGGTGCCTGAACCTGCCTACTCCAGTGATCAGATGGCACATTACCTAAATGTAATCAGAGCGCCCTCATCAAGTGACTGATGGAAGCAGATATAGAGATCCATGGCCAGGTGCCAGGCTGAGCTCTGGGAATCCAATTGATGAGAGACAGGAGGGATTCTGTGGACAGGGGAGGTCAAGATCATGATGAGAAAACATGCAAGGATGACCAAACATGCTAGTGGAAACCCATGAAGTGTGTATCAATAGCTGTGGAGCCCCCATAGGACTGGACTAGGTTCTCTGGATATGTGAGACAGTTGTTTACCTTAAACCACTTGGGATGCCCTCAGGCAGGGAGATTGCAATCCTTCCCTGGTACATGGGTGGGATTTTTGGAGCCGAGTGCCTAGGGTGTGACACCTTGTGCAGCCTTGGTGCAGCAGGGAGAGCATTTGACCCGCCTCAGCTGAGATTACATTTAATTTTACCCCCATTTTTTTTCATTCCTCCTTCTCTGAGTTCCAGTCTGTTTTTAATTTGCAGAGTCTTGACATATACATCTTGAATGTGGTGAGAGGTTGAATTATTTGTGAAGGAAGTGGTTAAGCTTCAGAATTCTCTACCCAAACAAGTTCATTGCCTCTTCTTCAGTTTAGGAGTAGTTTCCCTTTAACCCATTTAGAGCTTTTGTAAATTTGACCTTCCATCTAATGAGAGGAATTAGTGTTCATTAGAATCCCATTGAAATATATGCATAGTCTATAGGAACTGAAAAATTGAATATGGAAATTTAAGCAACACCATGGAGTTCCTGTGCATTCTTCATTTCTTCACAAAGACATACATGTCATACAGCCCTGATTCTAGTAAATATCTTATCTTAGTGCAAGAAAAAGACAAAAAAATATATGTCTAGTTAATTCCAAATATGAATGGAGTGTCTGAGTAATTACAATGCAATTCATGTAGAAAAGAAAGATAAACTGAGTATGTGTGCAGATTTCTGTGTTGTCAATGTAACTTCTAGGGAGTGTTCCCTGAATTTCTCTTATTGTAACCATAGATATATGTTAAATTGACAACAAAAACGATGATGTTAAAGGATGGAATTCAGTGTTTTTTACTAAAGTCATAGGTAGTTGAGGGTTATTTGGAGCTCACTTATTGTATAGAATTCCACCTGGTTCTCCTCATTTTTCTTTCTTTTTTTTCCTTTTTCTTTTTTCTTTCTTTCTTTCTTTTTTAATTTGTTGCATTTGGACCTGTCCTGGAATTCACTTTGTATACCAGGCTGGCCTCAAACAAACAGGGATTCTTCAGCCTCTGCCTCCCAAATGCTGGGACTAAAGGCATGTGCCACCACCAATCGTCTCCTCATTTTTTACTCATAATTACCTAACAGTATTCCTGGGTGAAGTAATGTCATTGTGAAAATAAAATTGTAAAAAATTTAATTGTGGGTCTTACTGCAAAGTTGCAGAACCTTAATATTATAAATTGTATCATGATAACCAATGGAAAAAGTCAGTGGGGACTTTAGAGGGGAATCCATTGCCTTCATGTCTCTTGGACACAAGCAACTAGAATTTTTACCTGGTTGAAGAATTACTTTCATTTGCAACTATGCTACAGATACTCTTTGCTTTAATCAACCACCTCACAGTAAGAGAATGAGAGGGTTCTTAATGCTTCTCAGTGTCAGCTATGCTCAGCTTCAATTTGCAATGCCCACCTGTCTGTGCTAGCTCTAGCAAGTCAATTTAACCATGGTGCCAGGTCTGTTCTAAAGTCATTCATGCTGGCCAAACAGCCTACTTACCTGAATCATGAAAGCAGAACCTACCATTTTCTCTGCTTCTGGGAGCTCATGTTGTTCTACATCTCTCATCTATTATAGTACATAGAGTGAGCTTTTTGATCCTGCCTTCCAGTGTCTTAGTGTGGTAGGAAGTATATGGGGCTTTTCCTGCTTTGAAACCAAAAAATTACCAGGAAGATGAAATTTTGAGATAAAGTTTCATGAGAAGATCTACACAGAGGGGGGAAAGAGATGGCTTTTTCTCAGGTAAATGTATGAATGGAGTGGATGTGAAACATATTGACTCTTCTCCTACAAACGTTTTTTTGTAGTGATCTCAAACCTTTACATTACCTCTCAGTTTTAACAAGACTTTATGTTTCTTTTTCTAAAGTGGTTGTCAATGTAGTCTTTTCAATGCATGTCCCATGTATGCTGCTTTCCACTGTTTACTCACCATTTTATTTTTTAGCATAAATTCTCTGAGACAATGTATAATGTAACATGTAGACAAAAGGAACATGCATACTCTTGTCCTACTGAGAATAGAGTTGAGACATTTCACATGAATGGTAAAGAAACCTTGTTCCATTATCATTTTGCCCAGGTATCCATTTGCTCAATATAGGCTTTTCCAAGAAGGAGGCACTATGAAAAAGGTTGACAGGTCTTTCTTAAATGTATGATGTTTAAAGTAGTATTTCTATAAAAGACATACTGTTTTATGTATTAAGATGAAATGTTTAAATGCAATACAAATTTCCAAATGGAATTTGCCAGTAATAAGGTGGTCTGAAATTTTCCTATCAGGCAAGTTTTAGTCTGTTTATTTTTCTGTTTTGTGACTAGATTCAAAGAGTCTATTCTGTCATTTCTGTTTGCTAGCTACTGACATTACAGTGAGCTTGCAATGCCCTTGTGTTGTGATGTCACCTGCTAACAATCAGTCCCCTGGGAGTAGATGCAACATTAAAGCCCATGGTTATATAGTACATTTTTTGGAACAAATGAACTAATGGAGAAATTGTAGGTCCTTATATTCCTATGGAATTCACAATCAAAAATCTCAAGAAGGAAAATTTAGGTGATTGGAGTTGAAGTGTCTTTATTAACAATCAAAGTTACTAAATTGAGTGCAGGGATGGCATTATTCAGATACAAAAGAACCAAAAGGCAGCTGCTTATATAGGGAACCAAGTGAACGGGTCAGTCTGATTGGATCCCACCAGAATGCAAGCACGGGGAGCCACGGGATAGGCTGAGGACATAAGGCCAAATTACCATATACGCGCATGCGCAAGCATCGAGGCGCGCAGCCCAGCAAGCATAGCCAAATATGGAGTTGTTTACAGCAAAGCTGTCAGGAAGTCGGTGCCATCTTAGAATGGTGACTCCCTACATCTCCCCCCTCTTTATTAATTAAGCAACAGGAGAGAGTAGAGGTCCGATCTCTGATAAGACCTTCAAGTACCCTTTTTTCAGAGATGGGATATTGGTACTGACCCATATGCAATCGGACTTGCTCTCCTTGAAGGAAGGAAAACGTCCTACTCTCCAAGTGCAGTGCACAAGCCTGGCATCCTGTGCCCAATACAAATACTTCACCCAATCAGGTCCCCACCTCATGATGTGTTGACCGATCGAAGGTGAGTAAACAAGATAATTATCCACATACCTTCCCGAGTGCAATGGACTAACTAGTCCTAGGGGTGCAAAGGCTATGTGAACTTATCATTTGTTCTTTAAGGCAGAAAGCCAGATCTGAGAGGAGGAGCCACACTCCAGAGCCGCTAATGCCTGAGTGATAATGACCTTGTCCTTTTTTATACGTGCTCACAAACGGCAGACCAACCACAGACAAAGCACACACCCTCCAAGACAGCATGCCAAAAATATACTCCTTAAACAGGGAAAGGGCAGAAGAAATCCAGGAAGTTAATCCCTCCGCCAGTCCGGTGTCCACCTGGGTCGAGTTCACCGTGATGATAGCCACCCTCAATTGTTCCATCAGGTTGTCGAATTCTCCCGTCCAATTGCCTAAAAGATAACTGGACAACTGTTTAGACAGATTTACAGCATGGGTAAAGTTTTCATACTGGATACTAGTCACACACAACCCAGCATATTTCCATTGACAGCCGAGCTGGGCAATCTGCCAAAGGGTGTCAATTTGCGCTTATTGGCCACAGCCTCTTCATTAGCAAACTCAATCAGGAAGGCCTTCCAATCTAAGTATTGGCCTGGGCTCAAGCACACACGTGCAAGCCCGCTCCAATCATTGGGTGTCATGCAGTACCTGTTTAAGGCCTCCACCTGGGCTACAGTGAAAGAAGCTGTGATCCCGTAGGTCCGCACAGACTCAGCCAAGGATTTTATTACCTTAAAATATAAAGGCTCATGATACCGCTGTCCCTGTGGATCCTGGAATACTGGACAGGCTAGGTGTAACTCAGTTCTTACTGTCTGACCATTCTCTCACTGTAACGCTGATCCTCAAGACAGTCTCTTACCAATTCCCAGACTGGTCTTACCCCACTCTTAAAGTGTCCCTTGTTCAAAAGCAAAATCTAGATCCTTTCCCAATTTCTCTCAGGAGGATATCGTGAGGCTTCCAGAAATGGCAAACTATGGGGCAACGATGTCACATTCTTGCAAAAACCTCTCTAAGGTACTCTTCTTTAGTTTTAATTTTTTTGAATACAGTAGCTCCTTAAGAGCCAGAAAAATTGGGTAGACGATGAAGAAGCGCCCATGTCTAAACTTTCCAAACCTTTTAAACATGTTTTCCCTTCAGTCCTTCTCTTGCCTTACAGAAAAGAGGCAAAATCCTCCCCTAGCTTTTACTTTCGCTTTGTCCGCTCATCTCTTTGTCTGCAGAAGAGCAAACCTCCCGCTTTTTTCGCAGATTCCAATTCACCCGGGAATCCTTTAGCCTGCTATTGTCGCAGTCCCAATTGCTGGATTCCTTTAACCCTGCTTTTGTCCGCAGGATTTTCCAGATTCACCCGGGATTCTTTATGCTTTTTCGCAGTTCCCAATTTACTGATTCCTTAACCTGCTTTTGTCGCAGGTCCATTACTGGATCCTTTAACCCTGCTTTTGTCGCAGGTTCCCAATTTACCTGGGATTTCCTTTAACCCTGCTTTTGTCGCAGGTTCCCAATTAACCTGGGATTTCGCCGCTCCGTGTGTTGAGTTCTGAATCCCCTTCGACCCCTCACCCGGTGTCCGAGTTTCCCGGTGTCCGAGTTTCCCGGTGTCCAAGTTTCCCGGGTTTCGGCACCAGCTGCGGCGAGCTCCTCGACCAGCGAGGAAGAACGACCACCATTCGAGGATTCTTCTCAGATCACACTTTATTGGAGCGCCTCTTGGTTGAGGAAGAGCGGGAGGTGAGGGGCCCCAAGAACCAAAAGGCAGCTGCTTATATAGGGAACCAAGTGAACGGGTCAATCTGTGATTGGATCCCACCAGAATGCAAGCACGGGGAGCCACGGGATAGGCTGAGGACATAAGGCCAAATTGCAAGTGAAGGAAGCATTTTCACTGTTTAAAATAAACTTGAGAGAATCTAATCATTTGCCTCACTAAAAAACTGTTAAATGGTGGAATTTTAGAAAGAAATGTGGAAACTAAAGGGAATGCCTCATTGGAGACACTGTTGAGGTATCATTTTTTTAAATTTAATTTAATTTTATATATCAGCCATGGGTTTCCCCTGTCCTCCCCCTTCCTGCCCCCCGATCCTGCTTTCCCCGCAGCAACCCCCCATTCCCATCTCCTCCAGGGCAAAGACTTCCTTGGGAATTCAATTCAACCTGGTAGATTCAGTCCAGGCAGGTCCAGTCCCCTCCTTCCAGGCTGAGCATAGTGTCCGGGCATAAGCCCCAGGTCCAAACAGTTTTTTACTTTGCCTTGGCTGTAGGCAAGTATATTACTTACCCAGGGTGAGAAACACTTTCAGTTGAGGCTACCACTCAGATTCCATCCACTATTTCAAATATGGGTGTCAGTTATGTTTTAATTAATGATCTCAGGGAAATGGAATGTGAGGAAGGGGTCTGAACAACTTTGTACATTTGTGTTCAGACTCAATTTAAAGCAGGGCACTGACATCACATACCCATGTGGTATAGATTTCCATGATCTGAAGGAGTAAAGGACCCCCTCAAGGCAGGAAAGACAAAGCTAAGTTTTGGTCTGTCTGTAAGAGTTAATGGTTTCTGCATCACTGCTGTGGCACACATCTCCAATTGCAAACTTTTTTAAACCTGCTTTCTGATCTCTGAGAGTGGAATGCAGGTGCTGCAGCCTTTCACACTGAATAGTATCAGAAAGGTGAAACTTTAAGATAAACTTTCTGAAAGGATCCATTAAGGAGTGGAAGGACAGATAGCATGTTCTCAGGTAAAATTCATGCACAAGGATGGGATAGTGTGACATTCCACACATAGATGCTATATGCAGAGCCCTCAAGCTTCACTATAGTTCCTCACTAGAGGAATACTATGATTTTATGTTTTATAATACTTTTAATATAAATTCTTTATTATCACTCTCACCTCTGTTCTACACCCTGCTTTCCACTCTTTCCTGCCTCTTATTTTCCAGTATGACCTAACTACATCAATTAATGACCTGTAATATTTACAAATTTCCTGATATTAGAGGGGACCATGGAAACAAAATTCCTACTGAACGCAAGTTCAAACATTATTTATCACTGAGAAAAGGTGCATATTTCATGATTTTTTTATAATTTATTTAACTTTATTTTATGTGCATTGGTATGAAGGTGTCAGATCCCCTGGAACTGGAGTTAGAGACAGTTGTCACCTGCTATGTGAGTGCAGGGAATTGAACTTGGGTCCTCTTGGACAGCAGCCAGTGTTCTTAACTGCTGAGCCATCTCTCCAGCACCATGAAATATTTTTTCTTAATGTTGGGTACTTTGATTTCATGAAAAAGTCATATGTCCTCTCTCTTAATATAGAACTTTTGAAAACTGCAGATTACTGATAACACAAATAATTCTTTAGTTAAATGCTCTTTCCTGGGGCAAATAAGGACTCAAACTATCATAACAAAGAAAAATTGAATTTTCACTTCAGAGTCCATTGACATTCAAGGATGTGGCTATCAATTTCTCCAAGGAGGAATGGGAATGCCTGGACACATCTCAGAGGGATTTATACAGAGAGGTCTTGTTGGAGAACTACAGCAACCTGGTTTCTACAGGTGAGAATAAATTCTTTCATAATGGCTGCTTAGCCCTATGAATGTCTAGTAACTTGTATTAGTACTGGAATTGTTTTCTATCAATGAATATGAGATCCCAATTACTACTAGATATTGGTGAGTATAATATTTATTGATTTTTTTCTTATTCTAAATGGTCTTTTAATTTAGCAAATAATCCCTTAAATCCCATATGAGTTTTTTTCAGTCACTCAGTATCAATAATGTGTGAATACAGTCTAATTCCAACAGTTTTATTTTTGTAATGGCATAATATAAGTAAAGTTGAATGTATACACAATTAAAATTATGGATTTCTTAAAACTCTACAACACCTGTCAAGTATGAACTAATAAGACTTCATTTCTGAGTCTTCCCTTGTGTACCTTCATATCCACTGATTATAAGCCTGTGTTAGAACTCAACTCTTTCCATATCATGTAACTAAATTGTTATATGTCTCTTCTAATTTACAGGCCTTTCTGTATCAAAGCCAGAGCTAGTTACCTGGCTTGAACAAAACAATGAACACTGGATCATGAACATAGGAGAAGCAGATGGTAGAGAACCAGGTAGCTGGGAAGAAGCAATGGTTTAAGTGTAGAGTACAAAACAAGAAACAAACTGTAGTTAGAGTTTTCCTGCCTGGCCCAGTCAGGACAAATATCTCTTACCCGCCGGTCCCACAGTCGCTCAGACCCAACCAAGAAAGCACACAAAAACTTATATTGCTTACAAACTGTGTGGCCGTGGCAGGCTGCTTGTTATCTTCCTTTTCTATCTTAAATTAACCCATTTCTGTTAGTCTATACTTTGCCACATGGCTTGTGGCTTACCAGTGTCTTTACATGTTGCTTTTCATGGCAGCGGTAGACGGTGTCTCCCTCCAACCTTCTACTTCCTAGAATTCTCTTCTCTCTTGTCCCGCCTATACTTCCTCCCTGGCCACTGGCCAATCAGAACTTTATTTACACAGAGCAATATCCACAGCAACAAACCATAACTGCAGTGGAATTACCTCAGTTCCTCACTAGAAATGATGCCTAAGAATTTCATTTAGAATTGTATACTAGGATCTAGCACACAGAGAATTTTACATGATTTTTCCTTATTTCACAAAATAATGATTAGATGAAATTTAGTATGCCAATAGCAATTTGACAATGCATGTGGGACTTTATTTTGTGTTCCAATAAATGTCTGAAAGTTTCTTCTGTATGTCAGTGATTCAATGGTTTTTTAATGAATTTTTCAACATTTTTATGTTATATCTGGATCAATATATATTTTCTTTCTATTACCTTTTTGCATACCATCCCTGTACCTCACAAACACAATGTCATGATTCCTGCACCACATCCCTATCAAAGATAGAACAGATAATACATAAAAAATCAAGAAATATTTGTGCTGGCCAACTCTTTCTGAACACAAGCCTTTGAATATGACTGATATGTCCTGGTGTTCCTTATTGAAAAGCCAACTTTCTTTCTTCTGGAATCTAGGGAGTGCACATACATTCTTGTCATAGAGTTGTGAATTTGGTTCTACTTTCCATTTTACAAGCTGGGGTTTTGTCTGTATTGTGCTTGTTGGTGATTGTATGGCCATTGTTCCTATAATGTTTGTAAATGTCTTCTTCCCTAGAGTCATTTACCATTGTTTTTATGTTCTCTCTGCATCCATTTGTTCATAGGTGTCTGAACTCTGATGCAGTGGTTAAGATAAATGAATCCTAGGTAAAGTTTAATTCTTCAAAATCTCCATATTATGCTTTGCTATTGAAGGATGAGTGATGTGTAAATCTGGGAGAATAACAATTTAGTTTGAACTGTTTGTGAGGCACCCAGGCAATGGGACAGGGACCTGTCCTTAGTGCATGAGCTGGCTGTTTGGAACCTGGAGCTTATTCAGGGACACTTCGCTCAGCTTGGGAGAAGGGGACAACACATACCAGAACTGAATCTACCAGGTCGAACTGAATCCCCAGGGGAGTCTTTGCCTTGGAGGAGATGGGAATGGGGCTTGGGTTGGGGGGAGGCAGAGAGGGATGGGGAAGGAGAGGGGAATCCATGGCTGATATTTAAATTACATTATAAATTAAAAGAAAATAAAATAAATGGAGAAATTTCTGAATAGGGACCAAAACCAGAAACTAAATCAAGACCAGATAAATAATTTAAATAGACCTATAACCCTTAAGGAAATAGAAGCAGTCATTTAAAGTTTGTCAACCAATAAAAGCCCAGGGCCAGATGGTTTCAACACAATAATTCTACCAGATTTTCAAAGAAGAGCTTCTACACATATACCTCAAAGTGTTCCGCATACTAGAAACAGAAGGAATATTGCCAAATGGCTTCATGAGTCTTTAGTTACACAAATCAAACAAAGATACAAAAAGAAACATAATTACAGAACAACCTTCATGAATGTAGATGGATATATACTCAATGAAATACTGGCAAACAAAATTCATGAACACAACAAAATATCATCCACCATGATCAAGTAGGCTTCATCCATGAATTGCACTCATGGTACAACATACAAAAATCTGTGAGTGTAATCCATCATATAAACAAACTAAAAGAAAAGAAATACATGACATACCCATTAGATTCTGAAAAAGCCTTTGACAAAATCCAACACCCCTTCATGATACCCTCAAGGTACTGGAGAAAGACGGAATACAAAGAACATACACAAACATAATAAGGCCATTTTAAGCAAGTCAACAGACAATTTGAAATTAAAGAGAAAAAACTCAAATATCCAAAATAAACATACTATACACAAGATATTAAACAAAAGATAAATTCTCGTCTGATAAAAGTCTAATATTAACAATAGTCATATGGAACATAATTGGATAAATAAAACAAAAATTCTCTTCTGATACAGGTCTATTATCTCTAATATTCATATTGAACATAATAGATCATATAAACAAATGAAAATTATCCTTCTTATAAAGGTCTATTATGTAATATATATAAGGACACAAGAAATCAGATTAATAAAACAAAAATTCTTACCTAATAAAGGTCTAACATTGAAAATATACATATAGAAAACAAGAAATCAGAAAAACAAAACAAAATTCTCATGTGATAAAGGTCTAAAATGAAAAATATATTCATTGAACAAAAAATAATATAAAAATTCCATTCTAATTAAGATCTATTATGAAAAATATGCCTATTGAAAACAAGAAATCACATATCCATGTTGAACAGAAGAAATCAGATCAATAAACAAAAATTCTCATCTGTTAAAGTTCTAATATACAAAATATACATGTTGAACACAGAAAATCCACTACATAAAACACAAATGTATATTCAAAATATACATATTGAAATTATTAGATAAATAAAATATAAATTCTCATCTGGTAAATGTCTAATTGAAAACATACATAGTGAATACAAGAAATTAAAAAAAACAGATATTCTCACTTAACAAAAGACTAATATCCAAAATATATATATTGAATACATGAAATCACATAAATAAAAGAAAAATTGTATTCTCATATAGGTCTAATGTCACAAATATGCCTATTCTCATGTAATAACATTCTAATATCAAAAATATACATACTGAACACAAGAATTTAGATAAATAAAACAAAATTTCTCATCTGATAAAGGTCTAATAACAAAATATGCACACTGAACCCAAATAATGTCCAATATATAAATACTGAACACAAGAAATTAAGTAAAACAAAATTTTACATAATGAAGAATTAATATCCCAAATATATCTATTGAAAACAAGAAATTCGATAAATTAAAAAAATCCCTTACCTATTAAAGTTCTAATATTCAATATATATATAACACAAGAAATCAAAAAAACAAAACAAAATTCACATGTGATAAAGATCAAATTGAAAAATATTCTATTGAACACCAGAAATTAAATAAAACAAAAATTTTGAACTGTTTAAGATCTGATATCAAACATATCCATACTGAACATAATTAGATAAACAAAAATCTCATCTGATAAAAGTCTTATATCCAAAATATACATACTGAATACAAAAAATTAATTAAAAAAATTCTCATCTTATAAAGAACTAATATGTGCCAGGCAGTGTTGGCACACGCCTGTAATCCCAGCACTCGGGAGACTGATGCAGCCAGATCTCTGTGAGTTTGAGGCCAGCCTGGTCTACAGAGCTACTCCTGGACCATCTGAAATCTAATGAGAAACTGTCTCGAAAAAACAAAAGAAAATATTTGGGGTTGCGAATTTAGTTCAGTGGTAGAGTGCTTGCCTAGCAAGCAGAAGGCCCTGGGTTCAATTCTCAGCTCCAAAAAATAAAAGAACTGGTATCCAAAATATGCATACTGAACATAAGAAATCATATATAGAGAACAAAAATTGTGACCTGATAAAGGTCTATATCAAAATATACATACTGAATTCATGAAATAAGAAAAAACCTAATTCTCACCAGTAGGTCTAATATCCAAAATATACATATTGAACACAAGAAATTAAACAAAACAAACATTCTCATCTGCTTAAGGTCTAATATCCAAAATATACATGCTGAACAGAATATATCAGAGAAATAAAACAAATTCTTATCAGATAATTGTCTAATATCAAAAATAAACTCATTGAACACAAGAAAATATACAAGACAAAAATTCGTTGGATTGGGATTTAGCTCAGTGGTAGAGCGAACGACTAGCAAAACAAAAATTCACACCATTAAATTTCTAATATCCAAAATATATATTGTATACAAGATATCAGATATATAAAACAAAAATTGTCACCTGATCAATGTCTAATATCCAATATATTTTTATTGAACCCAATAAATTATAATAAACAAAAATTTCACTTGTAAAGTTCTCATATACAAAATACATCTCTTAAACAATAGAAATCAGATAAATAAAACAAAAATTCTCACATGATAAAGGTCTAATTAACAAAATATACATATTAAACACAAGAAAACAAACAAAGACATAAAAAATTCTCATCTGATAAATGTAGATATCAAAAATATACATATTTAACACAAGAAATAGGATGAAAATTTCTCATTTGATAAAGGTCTGATATACAACATATACATTGACCCCAATAAATCAGATAAATAAAACAAAAATTCTCAACTGATAAAGGTCTAATATACAAAATATACTTACTGAACACAAGAAATTTAGTAAAACAAAAATTTTCAAATGATATAAACCTGTGATATCCAAAATATACATATTAAGAAAAGAAATCAGATAAATAAAACAAAAAATTCTCAAATGCTAAAGGTGTTATATACAAAATATACATGTTGAACCCAAGAAATCAGATAAAACACAGATTCTCATCTGATAAATGTCTAATATACAAAATATACATATTAAAAACAAGATATCAGGTACATAAAACAAAAAATCTCAACTGATAAAGTTATAATATCCAAAATATATATACTGATATCAAAAAATTAGAAACAACAAAATTCTTGCTGGTAGGTCTAGTATACAAATTATAAATATTGAATGGAATAAATCAGATATATAAAAAATTATCATCAGATAAAGGTATAATACCCCAAATTTAAATGTTGAACATAATTAGATAAATAAAACAAAAATTCTCTTGTGGTAAATTTCTGACAAGTAAAATGTACACATGGAACAAAGAAATTAGAAAAAAAAAACAATATTTCTCCTCAGTAAAGTAAAATTGCCATAGTTCACAATCACCCCTGTCATTTAAAATTTCCCCAAATATCTTGACAGGTCACTCTAACCATATAACTATTGATGGAGAAGACATATAAGGGCAGAACATGGTCACCAGACTCAACAAGTCACATCACTGACAACCTAGGACACACAGAGTATCTGGGAAGTACCAAAAGTTAGCCAGTGTGGTTGAAGTACAGTGATGTCCTGCCTTGAAATGGGCACACCTCATTAATCCCTCCCATTTTAATGTTAGTCTAATGTTCACTCATCAATGCCTATCCCCAAATGGAACAAAAGCAAAGAGTTCCCAGAATAAAGTTTTAGCCTTACCCATTCATGACCTCTGAGCCAGAACAATTAATATACTGGAAACCTTGAATTTCAAGAGCCATGACAAGCAGGAAAGCTGTGTTGGTTTCCAGAGACTGCAGAGTTCTGTGCTCCATTACTGGAAGATTCAGTTCAAGCCCAGTTCCTCCAAGAAGCTTCCCTTTTCCTGCACAGAATTCATTACACAATTCCCTTGACCATTTCTTTCTTGATGTTTTACACTGAGGCTGAAGATCAGTTTTCTTCTGTCACTCTCTGGTCTCTCTACCCTCTCCATTCTCTTCCCTCTTCCTTAATTAAACTCTTCAATATGCCATCATGTTCATCAGTAAATGGTGAAGACATTGAATAAACTTCCCATGGGCAGTGGGTGTTGCCATAACATAGGTGACATCACAGAGGTGGCCAGGGATCTCCAGGATACAATAGAATGTCCAGGGAAGAGCTGCAGTTGTCATGGGAATTGACATTGCTTTCCTCATAATACACTAGAAGTCAAGGTGACCTTTGCAGGAGACTCTGCTGAGATACAAGGGAAGCCCTTCACTACCCCCTCATCCTATGCCAGAGATCTCTCTCTGATTAATTGGACATCCTTTAGTTCTTTTCATGTATGGAATTGAATGTTTATGTCCTACTGAAATTTTATATACACAAGGTAATAATATCAGAAATTTATGTAAGTTATAGTTAACTATAAGTACCTGCATGTCCTTATCTCCTTAGCCACAGGACATTACAGACTTACTGCTGACTGAGAAGGATTTCCTATTAATGAGTCTACAGGGAACAGCTAGACAGAGTTTTGCTAGAAGAGGCTGACACAGCCTAGGAAAAAGTACTCATAGGAGTGGTATAAAGTTATGGAGCTCATTGGGACTAAAATCTGTGTCATCAGCATATGTGTAGTGGGTGTTTTACTCTCTGTTGAGTAGCTCAATGTGTTCTGCTGTTACTGGGTAGTAAAGGTGGCCAGACAGCTTTAGTCTTCCACACAGGACATGAGTTTGTTATAGAGCAAAAGATATTCTGGAAAATCCTATGCAGGCCCTTTCATATGGAGGAACATAGACACTAGGGTTCCACTGGACACTCTAAATCAATGGTTCTTAATTTTTCCAATTCTCTGACTTTTATGTAACTTTTATGAACTGCATTTTTAGATAAAATATATGGTTACTACACAGGACATTTTTCTTTACCCTTATTAAAACATATTTCTTTTCCAACACTTTTTTAAGTTATGAAATCTGTGATGATGTATTCAGTCAATCCAACATATCAGATTGTCTCAGACAGATTTGTGCTACACTTACCCAAGTAATCCAGCCAGTCAAATGCGTGAGTCATTTTACTATGAGGAATTGAACCCGAGTTGTGTGTCTTGGAAGGACCATGGATGGTGGTTCCTCATTTCTAAATAAAAATTTTGTTTTTTCTCTATTTCTGAGGCAAACAGGATCATCAATGTCCATTGCTGTTATTGAAAGATGTGTATTGTTATAGTAAGTTCACCCAAAATGATTTGTCTTCTTGAAATCCTGGGGGCTCCTTATACAATGCTCCCTGAGCCTTTTGTGTATTGATGGGATCATGCCAGGCATGTTTGCATGTTTGTTGCATTTTATAACCAGGAAAGGACAAGGTGCAGAGATTTTTATTGAAATGACTGACAAATTGTAAGTTTTAGAAAATATGGAGGACAGGTGCTTAAAAAGAAAGACATGCCATCTCTCCAAAGGTCAGGTACTTAAGAATGATATTGAACAAGATTTCATTGGCACAGGTATGATTATTATACAAATGAATCATCTCTCCCTCCCTCACACACATGCACACACATGTCCATACTCATAAAACATCTGTGAACATAAAAGTACAACATATGTATGATGTAAAACAAAATGCTCATCACATTGGCTGCTCTACCTGGGACACAGATATGAATGTACAGCTGAATTATATATTTATTTAATTTCTTGATCCCCCACCCACAACCATGTCAGAAGGAAGTCATCAAGCACTTCAGGCAGGAAAAGTTTCTTGTCCAAATGTCTATTTTTGTCAAGGTGAAGATAAACTCCATATGAAGTGTCTTCAATGCCCATCTTCGTCTCTGAAGTAAAACGGTTCTGCCAGGAGCAGACATGTCTCACTGTCCAGAAAGTCTAAATTTTAAAAATATTTTAAATGCCATATTCCGTAGGTCTTTGAAGTATTTGAAGATTACCTATCTATCTGAAATATATCTATGTATATGTAGAAGACTTAAGTAACATGGCTATGAGTATGATTATCATAGATGACTAATTATTAATCTATTTTTTAATTATCCATTACAATTTAAAATGAGCTATACAAACATAATACCTTAAACACGAGTAGAAATATACACACAGTATAATAAAATTAACTTTAAGTTTGTATCAATAGACTAAAATCTATACCAATGTAAAACATTTTAAATGAGTTGTTGCTCTTTTAGAAGTAAGTTCATTAATTTACCCTTTCATCCTATAATATCTATATCATATCCCCTTTTCATCTTTAGAAAGAGATTACATTTATAATCAACCTGTTTTAAAGAAAATAGTGGTTTTTCTCTGTCCCACACCAGAGGACTCTTCTGATTTGGGACACAAGAAGCTCTTAACCTTTTCTTTTAACAGTGTGCTTGGGTTTAGAGAAGGAATGAGCCAATTCCATCTCCAAAGCCAGCTGGGAATTTGGGCGTAGTTTTTCTTACTACTTCCTGCTGGAGGGGGGCGCTGTATCTTATGGGGACACAAAGAAAATTTTAGGATTATGGAGTAGTCTCTGAGGGTGAACCTCTGAGCCAGTTGTGTTGAAACCATTCTGGATGTTGGATCATCTGGGCCATGGTGTCATCGGAGACCTTTCAGATGGTCTTGGCTGATCAAACCTGATGTATCTTAATCTGGAACAAATCCACAGCCTCTGGCTTTCTGTGGAAACAAAAGCAGAGACTCTTTTCCAAAGCAACATATCCTTATATCCAAATTTCAAAGTGAAGGTACCTTTAAAATTTACATATTTGTTTAACTCAACAGCTTTTACGATCAAATCTTTTTCTGCAGTTAAAAATCCCAAAGACAACACAAACCAGATTCTCTGTGCAATATCCATCTTTGTAAGATTGAAATGCCTCTGTGGCTGCTGTCTCCGCCCACCTCAGCTTCCCAACATGGCGGCAGTACAGTTTACTGCCAACTCTGGGTCTGGAGCCATGTGTACCATCAACTATCAGAAGGAGTTCTATCAAAGCAGCGCATGGCCCAGAAACCCTTTTTTGTTTTTGTTTTTGTTTTTTTTTAACTCACAAAGGCTAAATCCACCATGCCACAGAGCAAAGTGTTGCTTGTAGACTCCTCATTCCCACCACACTGCAGGTCAGACGCACAAGCCAGGAACCCGCCATAGTAGCTCAAACCGGCAGGCTGCTGCTAACTTGAGAGAGACAACTAGGAAGCTGTTTTTAGCTCTGTCTTAGAATCTTTTTTCTCAGGTTTTAGGTGGAAATTCTTGCCAACACGTTGGGCAAAAGTTAGCCACTGGACAGCAAAGTATCCACGAATCAACTGCTGACAAAAAGGACAGACAGGACATGAAACCAAGGACTACCAATTCTTGCCAAAACAAGTGTGGTTGTGGCTTTAACAAAAGGCATCTTCTGAAGCCAGGACAATATGGCACCATCCCTGAAGTGAGTGGCCTTTGCAATCTGTAAAAGGTACCGTGCCCTTTTCTTCCAAGGCAGCTGAACAGGGAGTGGGCCAATGGCTTCTGATGTGCAATGGAACAGCAGATGAAACAGTTATTCTTGAAGAATAACTAAGCTCACCCCTCTCAATAGTAGACTGGTGTTTAATAGAGGGATGTGGAGAAGAACGGGATGCCGAGATGAAGCCACATATACACAGCCAAGAAAAATGGACAGCTGAATTTAAAAAAACATCAATAATTTCCAGAATTTAAAATCCTGAATCATGACATGACACTAATGGAATTCAGGTGTTTCTGGTACACAGACTGCTCTCACCAAATGTGAGGTCAAACTGTTGACCTTGTAGACATCCTAGTTCACAAAAGAGTCTGTCAGATACACTAAACCTGTAGGCTGAAGATGATGCCCCAACACTGCAGAGAAACCTCAGGTGACTGTCCAGGCAGCTGGTTGTTTCTGTCAACTCACTTTTTTTATTTTTGGAAGCTGCTTGAATGCACTTCTTGTTTTTATTTTTTTTTAGGTAGTATTATTTCCTTCTTGGGACTCTGAGGGAGTTGAAGATCAGTTAGTTATAGTTATAATTATCTTTGTTAAGGATTTCAGAAAAACTCACTAAGAGCTGTAAGTGTATAAATTTGAAAGACGTTATAAGACAGTTCTGTTAGCTATATAAGTTAGGATAAAAAGTGAATCAGGTACATTCTGGACTTACCCAAATAGGATAGATAATGGAATTATTTTCTCTGAATTTGTCAAATACAAATGGACTAGACATTGTTTAGGTATTTATTGTTTGTATATATGGTATATATAGTTATTGTACTTTTGTATATAGTTTTTTTATATTAGTTATAACTTTTTCCTTTTTTTCTTTTTATTAAAATAGAAAAGGGGAAATATAGTGATATTTTATTTGTATTGAAATGTGATTTTATTTGTATGTCAATAAAATTGCCTTGATGTCAGAGCAAGCCAGAGCAGAAGCTGAGCAGTAGTGGGGCATGCCTTTAATCCCAGCACTTGGGAGGCAGAGGTGGCAGATCTCTGTGTGTTCAAGGACACAGCCAGCATGGCAGACACATGCCTTTAATCCTGATACCAACCATAGAAGACCTGGAGGTCTGTACAAACAGGCAGTGACAAGGAGGTCATGTGGCTGGGTTTATAACCAATGAGAGAAGAGAACAGAAAGTTTTTAAATAGACAGGATGCAGAGAAGTAGGTCTCTTGCGGAGAGGAAGAACCACAGAAGCAGTGAAGGGTAAGGTTTTCCGCTCTTGCTCTGACCTCGTGGTTTTTAACTCTGCAATCGGTTCTGTGTTTCTTATTTAACAAGCCAGATACATCTACAAAACTGAGCAGAATCATTTCATTTTCTGCAACCTACACTTTGTAAGTATGAAGAACCTAGAGCATAAGCATAAAGAATCAGGCAGCATGGGTTCATTTGTTTATCTCTGCTTTTGGCTGTGTATGTGATATGATTACCTGAGTTCCTACCTTGACTTCCCAAAAATGGAACTATTACCTGGAATTCTGGGCCATGATCAATTTTTCTCATTCTTAGTTGCTGTGCCTGATACCTCAATGTAATAAAGATGTTAAGAAAGCACTCTATGACAGAGGGGTTTTCACAAGTCCGAGAGATGTGTATTTCATGAAATGCTCATCTTTGTCTCAAAAGAAGAGATCCTTCTTCCTCCTGAACCCAACCTGTGTTTCCCTGCCAAAATTTTACAAAGACATGGAGACACCCATAGATGTAGATGTATATATAATAAATGTATATATAAATAACATCATGAAGAGGCTAGAGCCTTATATAGAAGAAATCAAAAATAAAGTAGAGGAAGAGACAAAAAAAATGGGAAGAACGCTATAAAAAACTGGAGGAAATGACAAATAAAGGGGAAGAAATCATGCAAAGATCCATGGTCAGGCCCCAGGTGGAGCTCTAGGTGTCCAATTGTCAAGAAAGAGGAGGGACTGTAAGAGCATGAATTCTTGAGATCGAGATTAGAAAAGCACAGGGACAAATAGCCACACAAATGGAAGCATATGAATTATGAACCAAAGGCTGTGCAGCCGCCAGCTGGATCAGGCCCTCTGAATAAGTGAGACAATTGAATAGCTTGAACTGTTTGGGAGGCTGCCAGGCTGTGGGACTGGGACCTGTCCTTACTGCATGAGCTGGCTGTTTGGAACCTGGGGTTTACACAGTGACACATTGCTCAGCCTGGAAGGAGGGGACTGGAGTTGCTTTTACTGAATTCGCCAGGTTTAAATGAATCCTCATGGGAGTCTTGGCCCTGGAGGAGATGGGAATGGAGGGGAGGGGCTGGGGGATGATGAGGGCAGGGACAGGAAGGGGGAGGACAGGGGAACACATGGCTGATGTGTAAAATTAAAACACAAATATAATAAATAACAAAAAAAGAAATAGAATTTTCATTAAGATTAAAAAATATCTCTAACCTTTTAATGTTCTGGGAAAGTGTTTACCATAATCACACACACACACACACACACACACACACACACACACACACACCAAACACAACACACCCTCCTTATACAGCATGTGAGGTAAAACCCTCTGTCTATTAATTCTCATAAGATTTGCCTATGAAAATAATAGTTGCATGTTTTCCTCTAAGACCCATGGCCTTATTCTTAGCTACATTCTACATACTTATCTTTATAACCAAATATAATTGTAGCTCTCACTTCTAATCAAAGAATTTTCTCTTTGCAGTAGATGAATAGCATTACAGAAATTCACACATGGTCAACATGCAGAGAACAATTGACTTTGGAGTGTCCAGCAACAACTAATAACACAAGGCTCAGGGAACATTACAGGAGAAGGTGTAGGCAGATTTTAAGAGCCAGAGCATCAAGAACTCTGCTGTGAGACTGTGCTTTCTAACTCTGACAGGGAAGATATATCTATGAATTCTGAACAAAATGACTCCTTAAACAAACCTCAACAATATCAACCATTTAACAGTTCAACTTAGTTGGGGGATTAGTTAGATGAAGAGCTACAAGCAATTAACAACCAAGGATGTACTGCCTGATTGGTTATCTAACACCAAGTGTCCAACTCTAGAAACATAAATGCATGTACCACTGAACAGAATCATTATATTCATATGTTGATTCATTTATATGTATATGTAACAACAAAGATTAAATAAGAGAAGGCTGTGAATTTGGCAGCAGGCTGGAGTTGGTGAGAATGGGTATTGTAGGAGTGGGTAGAAGTTGGGGGCAAATGACGTAATATACTTTAATTAAATATAGAAATAATAATATATATATATATACATATACATAATGAACACTCAAAAGTAAATAAAACAAAAACTCAAACCTGTTAAAGTCTAATATCAAAATCTTCCTATTGAAAACAAGAAATTAGATGAATTAAACAAATATTCTCACAAATAAAGGTCTAATATACAAACATTTCAGAGAGATTCATTTCGGAAGTAGGATGTTTTTGATATTAGACATTTATCTGATAATTTTTGTTTTTCTTAATTTCTTGGTTCCCATATGTATTTATTTGATATTAGACATGAAAATTTTTGTTTTATTTATGTAATTATGTTTAATATATATATTTTGGATATTAGACTTTTATCGGAGGAGAATTTTTTTTTACTTTTTTCAATTGTTGTGCAAATTTTATTTATAAGTGGATCCACAAGATGAATGCCAATTTTCTCCTACTTCCATGTCTCATTTGCATTATAATGTACCTTGGTGGGTTTTTTTTTCCTTTATTATTATGTGTTTTAAATTTTAGACATCAGCCATGGGTTCCCCTGTCCTCCCCTCTCCTGCCCCCACACCCACCTTCCCCCCAGCCCCTCCCCTCCATTCCCATGTCCTCCGGGATCAAGGCACCCCTAGGGATTCGTTTAAACCTGGTGGATTCAGTACAGGCATGTAATGTCACCTCCTTCCAGACTGAGCAATGTGTCCCTGTGTAAGCCCAAGGTTTCAAATAGCCAGCTCATGCACTAAAGACAGGTCCCACAGACTGGGTGCTTCCCAAACAGTTCAAGCTATTCAATGGTCTTAATTATCCAGAGGGCCTGATCCAGCTGGGGGCTCCACAGCCTTTGGTTCATAATTCATGTGCTTCCATTCATTCAGCTATTTGTCCCTATGCTTTTTGCAATCTTGGATTCCACAATTTATGCTCTTGCAGATCCCCTTTCTCAACAGTTGGACACCTGGAGCTCCACCTGGGGCCTGGCTGAGGATCTCTGCATCACCTTCCATCAGTTCTTGGATTAGAGTTCCAAGACGACTGTTAGGGTGTTTGGCCATCTGATCACCAGACTAGGTCAGATCAGGCTTTCTCTTGACCATTGCCAGCAGACTACAGAGGATATATCATTGTGGATTTCTGGGGACCTCTCAAGCACTCTACCTATTCCTGTTCTCATGTGGTCTTCATTTATCATGATCTGTTATTCCTCATTCTCCCTTTCTGTTCTTGATCTAGCTGGGATCTCCTGCTCCCCCAAGCTTTCTTTCCCTCAAATCTTGCCCTTCATTACTCCTACTGTCATCCAGGTTGTTCATGTAGATCTCATCCATTTCTCTGTCATTGGGTGATCCTTGGGTCTTTCCTAGTGTCCCATTTTCTAAGTATCCTCCCTGGAGTTGTGTAGCATTCTAGTCATCTTTGTTTTACATCTAGTATCTTCCTATAAGTGAGAATATACCGTGTTTGTCCTCCTGAGTCTGGGTTACCTCACTCAGGATGATTTTTTTTAGATCCATCCATTCGCCTGCAAACCTCATGATGTCATTGTTTTTCTTTGCTGAGTAGTACTCCATTGTGTCTATGTACCATATTTTCTTTATCCATTCTTCAGTTGAAGGGCATCTAGGTTGTTTCCAGGTTCTGGCTATTACAAACAAAGCTGATACGAACATAGCTGAGCAAATGCCCTTGTGGTATGATTGAGCATTCCTTGGGTATATGCCCAAGAGTGGTATAGCTGGGTCTTGGGGGAGATGGATTCCCAATTTTCTAAGGAAGCACCATATTGATTTCCAAAGTGGCTGTACAAGCTTGCATTCCCACCAGCAGTGGAGGAGAGTTCCCCTTGCTCCACATCCTCTCCAGCATAAGCTGTCTTCTGTGCTTTTGATCTTAGCCATTCTGACAGGGGTAAGGTGGTATCTCAGAGTCGTTTTGATTTGCATTTCCCTGATAATTAGGGATGTTGAGCAATTCCTTAAATGTCTTTCAGCCATTTGAACTTCCTCTGTGGAGAGTTCTTTGTTTAGTTCTATAGCCCATTTTTTAATAGGCTTGCTGGGCATTTTGATGTCAAATTTCTTGAGTTCTTTATATATATATATATATATATATATATATATATATATATATATATATATATATTTATATGTATATGTATATTTTGGATATTAGACTTTTATCAGAGGAGTATTTTTATGGATATTGTTTCTTTGGTACAATGTGTATAGTTGGGATTTCAGTCCTGTATCAGATAAGAATTTTTGTAGTATTCATCTGATTTCTAGTTTTCAAAATGTATATTTAGGATATAGTCTTTTATTGGTTGACAATTTTTGTTTCATTTACTTTCTTGTGTTCAGTATGTATATTTTGGATATAAGACCTATATCAGATGAGAATTTTGTTTTATGTAGCTAATGTCTCATCTTGTTTTTGAAATTAGACCTTTATCATTCAGAATTTTTTTTTCATCTGGTTTCTTGGATTAAATTTGTGAATTTTGGAAATTAGAATTTTATCAGATGAGAATTTTCTTTCATTTAATTTCTTGTGTTCAATAAGTATATTTTGGATAATACACCTATATCAGATCATCATTTTTTGTTTGTTTTCTTTTTTTTTTTGAGACAGGGTTTCTTTGTGTAGGTTTGTGCCAGTCCTGGATCTCGCTTTGTTGACCAGTCTGGTCTCCAACTCACAAAGATCCCCCTGGCTCTGCCTCCTGAGTGTTGGGATTAAAGACATGCACCACCACCATCCAGCTAGCATTTTTGTTTTATTTATTTTATTTATCTGATTTCTCATGTACAGTATGTATATTTTCAGTATTACTCCTGTATGTGATGAAAAATTTTGTTTACTTTTGTAATTTATTGATATCTATATGTAACTATAGATATTACAACTTTATCAGATGAAATTTTTTGTTTTGTTTATCTAATTATATTTACTATGTCTATATTGGATATTAGACATTTTTTCAAAGGAAATTTTTGTTTTCTGTATCTGTTTTCTTGTGCGCATAATGTATATTTTCAATAATAGGTCTACTTTTCAGAATTCTGTTTTTTCTAATAATTTGTGTTCAATAAGAATATTTTTGATTTTAGACCATTATCAGATGACAATTTTGTTTTATTTATTTGTTTTCTTAAGTTAAATATTCGTATTCTGAGTATTAAACATTTATCAGATGAGAATATTTGTTTTATCTATCTGGTTTCTAGCGTTCATTATTTATATTTTGGATATTAGACTTTTATCAGATGAGAAATTTTGTCTCATTTAACTAGTTTCTTATGTTCAATATAATAAAGGTCTACTGTCCAAAATATACATACTGTACATACTTAAGTAAATGAAACAAAAATTCTCTTCAGATAAAGGTCTAATCTACAAAATACACATACTGAACACAAGAAATCAGAAAACAAATTTCGTATGTGATAAAGGTGTAATATAAAAACATACAAATTGTACATAAGAACTTAAATAAAACAAAAATTCTCATCTGATTATACTCTAATATCAAAATATATATATATATTGAACACAAGAAAATGAATAAACAAATTTTCTCACCTGATACCTGATATCCAAAGTAAACATGTTGGTCCCAAATAATCAGATAAATAACATGAAAATTTTCATCTGATAAAGGTTCACTACCAAAAACATACATTATTTACACAAGAAATTATAGAAGAAAACAAAAATTCTTACCTGATAAATGTCTAATATCCCAAATATACACATTATCCCAAAATATTAGGTAAGTAAAACAAAATTCTCATCTGATAAAGCCTAATATCCAAAATATACATATTGAGCACAAGAAATCAGATAAATAAAGCAGATTTTTCATGTGATATAATTCAAATAGAAAAAAATACTCATTGAACACAGGAAATTAAATAACAGAAAAATTCTTATCTGAGAAAAGTCTTATATCCAAAATATACATATTGAACACAAGAAATCAGAAAAAGAGAAGTAAATTCTCATATGATAAAAGTGAAATATTAAGAACATAATTATTGATCACAAGCAATTCAATAAAACAAAGAATTCTCCCCTAATAAATTTTTATATCCAAAATATACATATTGAGCACTAGATAAGACAAATTACACAAAAATTATTTTCTGATATAGGTCTAATATCAAAAATGTTCATATGGAACAGAAGACATCAGATAAATGAAACCAAAATTCTCATCTGATAAAGGTCTAATATCCAAAATATATATACTGAATACAAGTAATCAGAAACACCAAATTTGCTCATGTGATTAAGGTCAATAACAAAAACATTGTTATTGAACATATGAAATTAGATAAAACAAAAATTCTCATTTGATAAAGGTCTAATACCAAAATATACATATTGAGCACTAAAAGTCAGATAAATAAAACAAAATTTCTCATCTGCTAAAGGTCTAACACCAAAAATATATGTAGTAAAGAATCCAGATAAATAAAACAAAAATTCTCATCTGATAAAGATCTAACATCCAAAATATACATATTGATAACAAGTAATCAGAAGTGCCAAATATTCTTATGTGATAATGGTAAAATAAAATATTGTTATTGAACATAGGAAATTAGATAAATCAAAATTTCTGAGTTTATAGTGGTCTAATATCCCAAATACACATATTGAACACAAGAAATTAAATAAAATAAAAATTCTTCCATCATAAATGGCTATATCCAAAATATACATATTTAACACAAGAAATCAGAAAAAGAAATCAAAATCCTCATGTGATAAAGGTCAAATATCAAAAATATAATTATTGAAAACAAGAAACTAAATAAGATAAAAAATTTCCCAATAAAGTTCCAATATCCAAAATGCACATATTGAACACAAGAAATTAGAAAAGGAGAACTCTTCATGTGATAAATGTCAAATATCAAAAACATACTAATTGAACACAAGAAATTAAAAGAAATATTCTCAACTGATAAATGTCGAGAATAATATATATATATATATATGTATATAACACAAGAAATTAAATAAAACAATGATTATCTCCTGATAATGATTTATATTCAAAATAAACATATTGAACATACAAAATTAGATAAAACAAAGTTCGCATCTGATAAAGGTCTAATATGCAAAGTATCCATACTGAACACAAGTTATCAGAAAAAACAAAAATTCTCATGTGATAAAGGTCAAATATCAAAAATATTGTTATTGAACATATTAAATTAGATAAAAAATTCTCAACTGATAATGGTCTAATATCAAAAGTATACATATTGAACACAAGAATTCAAATAAATAAAACAAAAATTCTCACCTGATACAGGTCTAATACCAAAAATATACACATTGAATACAAGAAAGAAAATAAACAAATATTCTCCCTGATGACTTTCTATATTGAACATATACATACTGAGCATTAGAAATCAGATTAATAATACAATTGTCATCTGATATATGTCTTATAGCAAAAATATACATATTGAAAATAAGAAATAAGATAAAAAAATTTTCATTTGAAAAAGGTCTAAAATCAAAAATATACACACTGAAGAAAAGTAATCAGAAAAACAAAAAAATCTCTGGTGATAAACGTTAAATATCCAAAATATCGATCTGAACATATAAAATTAGATAAAACAAAAATTCTCACCTGATGAAGGTCCAGGCTCCGTGGGCAAGAAGCGCGGGTCTGTCCACCAGGAGACAACAGGGATGCGGCTTAGCGGGGTTGGGACTCAGTATCCCCCTAACCAGCTGGAAAAGTGGAGCAGCTCGCGCTGCATGGGACTCAGCTCCCCCTCTCAGCCTCTGTCCTCCGATGTAGGCGGAGCAGGGGAACCAAGCTCCGAGCTGCCCCCATGGTCCGGGGATGAAGAGGCACAAGACAGCGACGCCCTGGCCGGGGCTGGCGCAGCGTGGGCACGTGCTGCCGCAGCGCCTGGAAGCCCAAGTTCACCAGGTTGCGTTCACGCTCATTGCGGGGTGCCACGGCCGCCGAGCTGCCCCAAGCTTCAGTTGATCCAGATTGGCGGCAGTGGCTGCAGCGCAGCAGTTCCAGGGATGCGGGTCTCCGCCAGGTAGCGCAGGTTCCAGCGACTCCAGGCGAGGCGGGCATGAGTCCGGGCAGCGCGCTGTCATCCATCAAACTCGCATTCAGCCCTCGGGCACCTGCTAGGAGTTTCTGGGTGCTACAGCAAAAATGCCCACGAGGAACCGGGTTAGGTGGGAAGCGAATGGTCTCACCTCCACCGCTCTCAGGCAGGGCACTGCTGCAGGATTTCCTAGGGCACCAGTCGCTGGCTTTCTGGAGCCCCAGGACCCCGTGTTTTACAAGTGCTAAGAATAGGGAGGCGTGGTACGCTCGTGTCCAGCACGTGTGGTCAGACCTCCCCTGGTCTCCAAAAACATACTTATTTAACACAAGAAATTAAATAAAAAAATAGTTCTCTCCTGGTAAAGGACTATATCCAAAATATACATATTGAGCACTAGAAATCAGATAAATAATACAAAAATTCTCATGTGATAGAGGTCTATTATCAAAAAATATATCTTGAACACAAGAAATCAGACAAATAAAACAAAAATGTCTCATCTGATAAAGGTCTAATATCCTAAATATACATATTAAGCAGAAGACATCAGAAAAACAAAACAAAATTTCTCTTGGAACAAAGGTCTAATATCAAAAATACACATATTGAAGAGAAGAAATTACATAAAACAAAAATTTTCATCTGATAAATTGAAATATCCAAAACATGCTTACTGAACCCCAAAAATCAGAAAAATAAAACAAAACTTCTCATCTGATAAAATGTCAAATATCCAAAATATACATATGGAACACAAGAACTATATAAAACAAAAATTCTCAGCAGTAAAGTGCTGATATGCAAAATATACACATTAATCCCAAGAAATCAGATAAAAAAAATTGTTATCTGATAAAAGTCATATATCTAAAGTATACATATTGAACACAAAAAATTAAATAAACAAAAATGCTCATCTGATAAAGGTCTATTATCAAAAATATACATATTTAACAAAAGAAATCAGGTAAATAAAACAAAAATTCTCATCTGATAAAAGTATAATATCCAAATATACATATTAAACGCAAGATATCAGAAAAACATATCAAAATTTCTCATGTTATAAAGGTAAAATATCAAAAATGTATATATTTAACACAAGAAATTACATAAAACAAAAATTTTCAACTGATTAATTGAAAGATTGAAAATATAATTATCTGATTTCTGGTTGTCAATGTGAATAATTCAGATGTAGACTTTACAACTTTATCAGATTAGAATTTTTGTTTCAGTTATCTTTTTTATACTATATGTATATTTTGGGTACTAGACCTTTATCTGATTAGAATTTTTGTTATATTAATTCGATTTGTTGGGTTCAATACATATCTTTTGGATATTAGATTTTTTATCAGGATAGAACTTTTTATTTGATTTCTTGTGTTTAAGATATATAATTTTGGTATTAGAGCAATATCAAATGAGAATCTTTTTACTATTTACCTGATTTCTAGTTTTTAGTATGTATATTTTGTATAGACCTTTATCATATGAGAATTTTTGTTTTATGTAATTTGTTGTGTTCAATGTGTTTGTTTTTGATATTTGACAATTGACATGAAAATTGTACTTTCTTTTTATTTGTTTTGTTCAACATGTATTTTGATATGAGCTCTTTATCAGAAGGAAATTTTGTCTTACTTAATTTTTTATTTTCATTGTGTGTATTTTGGATATTAGCCCTTTATCTGTTGAAAATTTTTGTTTTACTTCATTTGTTGTGTTCAATATGCATGTTTTTGATATTTGAAGTTTATCACATTATTTATTTTCTTTTTCTTTTTTATTTTGTTCAATATGTATATTTGGATATGATACCTTTATCACATGAGAAATTTTGTTTTATATTTCTAATTTATTTCATTCAATATGTATAATTTGTCTATTAGACCTACCAGTGAGAGTTTTGTTGTTTCAAATTTTTTACATCAGTATGTATATATTAGATATTAAAACTTTATCAGTTGACAATTTTTGTTTTATTACCTGATATCTTGTTTTTAATATGTATATTTTGTATATTAGACTTTATCAGATGAGAATTTGTGTTTTATTTACCTGATTTCTTGGGATCAACACATATATTTTGTATATTACACCATTAGCATTTGAGAATTTTTGTGTTATTTATCTGATGTCTTTTGTTTTATATGAATATTTTGGATATCACTGATTTATCACTTGAAACTTTCTGTTTTATTAAATTTCTTGTGTTCAGTAAGTATATTTTGGATATTAGACCTTTATCAAGTGAGAAGTTTTGTTTTATTTATCTGATTTCTTAGGTTCAATATGAATAATTTTGATATTAGACCTTTTTCAGATGAGAATGTTTGCTTTATTTATTTGGTGTCTTTTGTTCAAAATATATATATTGGTTATTAAAGCTTTATAAGGTGAGGGTTTTTATTGAATTTACTTTCTTGTGGATAATATGTATAATTTTGTATTAGACCATTATCAGATTTAAATTTTTGTTTTTTTATCTTATTTTTGGGGATTAATGTATCTATTATGGATATTAGACTTATCTGATGAGAATATTTGTTTAATTCAATTTCTTATGTTCATTATTTATATTTTAAACAATTATAGACCTTTATAGAATGATAATTTTTGTTTTGTTTAATTTACTTTTTAACATGTATATTTTTAATATTCGACCTCTATCATGTGAGAATTTTGTTTTCTTTTTCTAATTTCTTGTGGTGTCTATGTATATTTGGGGTCTTAGACCTTAATTTTGTGAGTTTTTATTTTATTTCTCTGATTTCTTGTGTTTAATATGTATATTTTGGATATTATCCTTTATCAGATGAAAATTTTTTGTTTAATTTTTCTAATATATATATATATTGGTTTTTTGAGACAGTGTTTCCCTGTGTAGTTTTGCACCTTTCCTGGAACTCACTTGGTAGTCCAGTCTGGCCTTGCACTCAGAGGTCCACCTTGCTCTGCCTCCCATGTGCTGGGATTAAAGGCATGCACCCCCACCACCCAGCTACAATATGTATATTTTTGATATATGATATTTATCATAGGATAATTTTTGTTTTATTTTGTCGCGCCTACCTCGACCAGCAAGGAAGACGCGGTACCGGGATCCTTCTTATCACAGTTTATTCAGACCTTTGATTAATTGCATTGTGTCTCTCTCGCTGGGGCAAGCCTCTCCCAGCACCTAAGTAGGGCTGGGCAACCAACCCCAGGCAGCCACATTGGCACTGTCCATAGGTTCACGCATATGCCAGCAACACACGAATCCAGCCACAGCCAAATAAGGAGCTGTTTACCCTAAAGAGTGTTTGCCATCGGGAAGGCAGAGGGTAGAAGCCAGAGCCATCTTTAGGGTGCGGCTACACGCGGCTCTCTACATTATTTGTTTTGTTTCTTGGGTTCAATGTGGACATTTTGGATATTAGAACTTTATTGGGTGAGAATTTTTGTATTATTTATCTGATTTCTAGAGCTCAATAAGTATATTTTGGATATAAATATTTATTAGGGGAGAATTTTTGTATATAAAACAAAAATTGTCACCTGATCAAGGTCTAATTTCCAACATATTTTATTGAATCCAATAAATTATAATAAACTAAATTTTCACTTGTAAAATTCTCATATATGAAATACATCTATTAAACAATAGAAATCAGATAAATAAAAGAGAAATTCCCACATGACAAAAGTCTAATAAACAAAATACACATATTAAACACAAGAAAAATTCACATCTGATAAATGTAAATATCAAAAATTTAAATATTTAACACAAAAAATAGGATAAAAAGTTCTCATCTGATAAAGGTCTGATATACAAACCTATACATAGATCCCAGGAAATCAGATAAATAAAACAAAAATTCTCAACTGATAAAGGTCTAACTTTAAAAATATCCATACTGAACACAGAAGATGAAATAAAACAAAAATTTCTCACCTCATAAAGGTCTAATATCCAAAATATACTTACTAAACACAAGAAATTTAATGAAAGAAAAATTTTCAAATGATAAATCTGTGATATCCAAAATATACATATTAAACAAAAGAAATCCGATAAATAAAACAAAAATTCTCAAATGCTAAAGGTGTAATTCACAAAATATACATGTTGAACCCTAGAAATCAGATAAATAATACACAAATTCTTATCTGATAAAAGTCTAATATAAAAAATATACATATTAAAAACAAGCTATCAGGTATATAAAACAAAAATTGTCAACTGATAAAGTTCTAATATCCAAAATATATATACTGATATCAGAAAATTAGAAACAACAAAATTCTCACTGGTAGGTCTAAGACACAAATTAAACATATTGAATGGAATAAATCAGATATATAAAACAAAAATTCCCATCTGTTTAATTATAACACCCCAAATTTAAATACTGAACAAAATTAGATAAATATAACAAAAATTCTCATCTGTTAAAATTCTAACATCTAAAATATACACATAGAACACAGAAATTAGAAAAAAAAAATTTCCCCTTAGTAAAGGTCCAATATACAAAACATACTTATTAAATATAAGAAATCAGATAAATAGAAGAAAAACTCACATCTGATAATGGTCTCATATCCAAAAAATGCAGAGTAGATATACTTAGTTAAATAAAACCAAAATTCTCATCTGATAAAATTCTATTATGAGACATATAGTTATTGAAGACTATAAATTAAATAACACCAAAATTCTCCTCTGATGAAGTTCTAATATCCAAAATATACTAATTGAACACAAGAAATCAGAAAAATAAAAGAAAAATTCCCACCTAATAAAGGTCTAAATCCAATATATACATATAGAAAAAGAAGTTAGAAAAACATGTTTGTCTTTCTGAGTCTGAATTAATTCACTCAGGATGTTTTTTCTAATTCCATCCATTTGCCTGCAAACCTCATGAGGTCATTGTTTTTGCTCTGCTGAGTAGTACTCCATTGTGTATATGGACCACACTTTCTTTATCCATGCCACAGGCTCAGTTTTTCTTTCTTTTTAGAGGGAGGAGAATAGGCTTTATCCTCATGTCATTCCTCCCCACATTTGAGGTTCTGCCTTTGAGAAAAATTCAGAGACATGATTTTGGGCAAGGGCATACCCTGAAGATGCAGCCTACCAGAAACACAGACCTTACATAAAATGAATTAATGATGATAGAGTGGAACTGACATTGAAACCACAGGGGCTGAAAGAATGAAAACCTATTCTTCATGTACTCTTCTGTGATAAAGATCAAGCAATCTCACTTCTAATTTCTCTCAGTTGTAATTTGCTGTAGCTTACTGATCAGTCTCTGCACCTTCTGCTTCACCTGCATCTTGGTGAGGAAGACTTGATGGGATGGTGGCTCCCTGTTGCTCCTTGTGGGTAGATGAACACAAATTAACTTGCAGTATGACAAGGCAAAGAGGATGGACAGACCACCCTGAATCCTAATCAAATGTTTGAGAAAGCTTATTTACCAATGACTGAGTGACAGCCCAAATTATTTTGTCCCATGCTTCAGATGACACCTCTGGGAAAATCAGCTGTCTTCTCTATTTGAAGGAAGTGGTCATCTCAACTATCTGGTTATATCTGCCCTCATAGCAATGTTTCATGTAACAAAGGAGATAGCCTCTTCAGGCTTATTCACAGCTGCAGTCTCAGAATTCAGCTTGGATGCCGAGTCCACAAGCCTGTGGGCTTATGAGTCAGGAGAAAATTGCCATAGTTCACAATCATCCCTGTCATTTAGAGGTTCCCCAAATACTTTGACAGGTTACTCTAACCATATAACTATTGATGGAGAAGACATGTAAGGGCAGAACGTGGTCACCAGACTCAACCAGTCACATCACTGACAACCTGGGATACACAGAGCATCTGGGAAGTACCAAAAGTTAGCCATCGTGGTTGAAGTACAGTGATGCCCTGCCTTGAAATTGGCACACCTCATTAATCCCTCCCTCTTTAATGTTGGTCTCGTGTTCACTCATCAATGCCTATTCCCCAAATGGAACAAAAGCAAAGAGTTCCCAGCATAAAGCTTTGGCCTTACCAGTTCCTGACCTCTGAGCCAGAACAATTAATATCCTGGAAACCTTGAATTTCAAGAGCCATGACAAGCAGGGAGCTGTGTTGGTTCCTAAAGACTACAGCTTTCTGTGCCCCATTACTTGAAGATTCAGTTCAAGCTCACTTTCTCCAGGAAGTTTCCCTTTTCTGGGAAAGAACTCAAAACAATTCTCTCATTCTTTTCTTTCTTGATGTTTTACTCTGTGCCTGAAGGTCAGATTTCTTCTGCCACTCTTTTGTCTCTCTATCCTCCCTTTCTGAATTAGACTCTTCAGTATGCCATCATGTACATCAGTAAATGGTGAAGATATTGAATAAACTCCCCATGGGCAGTTGGTGTTGCCACAGCAAAGGTGACATCACAGAGGTGGCCAGGGATCTCCAGGATACAATAGAATATCCAGGGAAGAACTGCAGATGTAATGGGGAACTGACATTGCTTCCCTGATAATGATCTTTCCTCATAATACACTAGATGTCAATTTGACCTTTGCAGGGGCCACTGCTAAGATACAAGGGAAGCCTTTCAGCACACTCTTCATCCAAAGCCAGAGATCTCTATCCAATTGATTGGACATCATTTAGTTCTTTCCATGTGTGTAACTGAATGTTTAACTCCTACTGAAATTTTATGTACTCAAAGTAATAATATCAGAAGTTTATGTATCCCTAGTTCATAGTATGTACCTGCATCTCCTTGTCTCCTTAGCCACAGGACATTAAAGACTTAATGATGACAGAGGACACTTGTTAAACAATTTCTTGTTAATGAGTCTGCAGGGAACTGCGAGGCAGAGTTATGCTAGAGGAAGAGGATGACACAGCCTAGGAAAAAGTACTCACAGGAGTGGCATACAGTCATGGAGCTCAGTGGGACTAAAATCTGTGTCATCAGCATGTGTGTTGTGGTTGCTTTACTCTCTGTTGAGTAGCTCAATGTGTTCTGCTGTCACTGGATAGTAAAGGTGGACAGACAGCTGGAGTCTTCCACACAGAACATGAGTTTCCTATAGAGCAAAGGACGTTCAAGAAAATCCTATGCAAGCCCCTACAAATGTAGAAACATAGACACTAGGGTTCCACTGGATACTCTAGATCAATGGTGCTTAATTTTTCCAATTCTCTGACTCTTTAAATAGCACTAACAATAGTTCCTCATGTTGTGATGAAACCTAAACTTTAAGTTAAGAAACAATTTTGCTAATGTTATGAATCATAATTCAAATATTTGATAGGCAGGATATCTGATATGCAACCACCAATGGGGTGGTGACCCACAGCTTGAGGACCACAGCTCTGAATGCAGGCAGAAATCTCCTCAAATCCTGGCAGTGATTCTGAGGCAGTGTGATGCTTAGTTTTTATTATCAGACTGAATGAAACTATTCAACTGGAATATGGACCGTCAATGAGGAATTATATAGAGAAGATTTACTTTGAACATGTCTCTGTGGGATTTTATTAATTGTTAATTGTGATAAGACTCCTGAAAATGAGCAGAATCATTTCATTGTCTGCAACCTATACTATGTAAGTATGGAGAACCTAGAGCATAAGCATAAAGAAATGGGCAGCATGGGTACATTTGTTTAACTCTGCTTTTGGCTGTGGATGTGATATGATTAGCTGAGTTCCTACCTTGATTTCCCAAAATGGAACTAGTACCTGGAATTGTGGGCTATGATTAATGGTTTCCCATTCTTGGTTGCTGTGCCTGATAACTCAATGTAATAAAATGTTAAGAAAGCTCTCTATGACAGAGAAGTTTTCACCAGTCATTGAGATGTGTATTTCATGAAATGCTCATCTCTGTCTCAGAAGAAGAGATCCTACTTCCTCCTGAACCAAACCTGTGTTTCCCTGGCAAAGTTTTACAAAGACACAGAGACACCCATAGACTCACAAACCATTTCACACTGTCAAAAAAGTGCTGTGCTAAACTCTACCAATGTGTTATATACAACAAGCTTCACTTCAATGAATGTATTTTTCTTTGAATTTCCTGACCATGAAACTTTTCAGCTATGGGGAATTGGGTCTGAATTCACTGCCTTGACTATGAATTTCAGTCTTATGCTATGTCCTTCCTATAGGTATAATATCAAAAATAATCATATTTAACACAAGACATCAGATAAATGAAACCAAAATTCTCATCTGATAAAGATCTAACATCCAAAATATACATACTGAACACAAGTAATCAGAAAAAATGAATATGTTCATGTGATTAAGTTCAATATCAAAAATATTGTTATTGAACATATGAAATGAGATAAATCAAAAATTCTCATTTAATAAAGGTCTAATACCCCAAATATACATATGGAGCACTGGAAATCAGATAAATGAAACAAAATTTCTCATCTGCTAAAGGTCTAATATTAAAATATATGTATTAAAGCCAAGAATCCAGATAAATAAAACAAAAATTCTCATCTGATAAAGGTCTATCATCCAAAATATACATATTGATAACAAGTAATCAAGAGCACCAAAAATGTTTATGTGATAATGATAAAATATCAAATAATGTTATTGAACATAGGAAATTAGATAAAACAAATTTCTCAACTTATAAAGTGCTAATATCCTAAATATATATATTGAACACAAGAAATTAAATAAAATAAAAATTCTTCCATCATAAGTGACTATATCCAAAATATACATATTGAGCACTAGAAATCAGATAAATAAAATTAAATTCTCATTTGATCAAGGTCTAATATTGGAAATATACACATTGAACATATGTTACCATATAAATAAGAAATATATTGTCATAAGATAAAGTTCTTATTCTCAAAATATACAAATTGAAAACAAGACGAGATAAAACAAACATTCAAACCTGATAAAGGTCTTTATCCAAAATATACATATTGACCACAATTAGATAAATGAAACAAAAATACTCACTGAAGAAATGTCTAATACCCGGAATATATATATATTGAAAACAAGAAATCAGAAAAGTTAGAACCAAAATGCTCATCTATTAAATGTCTAATATCCAAAACATTCACATTGAACATAAAATAACAGATCAATGAAAGATATTTGACAGAGTGAGCCCTTAGAAGGTTAGGGAGAAATCTGGTGCTAGGGAAACCCACAGCAACCCCAAATTAAGACTCCTAGCAATGAGGGAGGAGGATCCTGAACTACCCTTCCCCTGTAGTCAGATGGGAGTCTACTCTAATTTTCATCACAGAAACTACATCTAGTGACTGACGGAAGCTGATGCAGAGACCCACAGCCAAGCACTTGGCTGAGCTCCTGGAGTTCACTTGAAGAGAGGGAGGATGGTCACGATCATGATGGGGAAACCCACAGAGTCAGCTGACCTGAGCTGGTGGGAGCTCGTGGACTCTGGACTGACAGCTGGGGAGCTGAACTAGACACTCCAAATGTGGGTTAATGTTGTCAGGCTTGATGTGCTTGTGAGTCCCCTGGCGGTGTGACCAGGATTTATCTTAGGTATATGAACTGGCATTTTAGTGCCCATTTCAAAGGGTAAAAATTCTTGCTCAGCCTTCATGCAGGGTTAGGGGCTTGGTCCTTCCTAAACTTCATATGCCAGCCTGTGGTGACTCCCAATGGGAGGCCTTGCCTGCTATGAGGAGTGGATAGGGTGGGTTGGAGGAGGTGATGGAAGAGAGAGAAGAGTAGGGAAGGGACCTTGGGTTGCTATGTAAAACGAAAAATATTAAATGAAATAAACAAAAAATAACAAGCAAGAAACTCCAATAAAAACATAGGAAGATTTCTTATGAAAACTGAGGCATTTGTAAAAAATTTGGACATATAAATAAAAAAATAGTTTGCGGCAGATGTGCATTCCACAGGTGAGCACTCAGTTTCCATAAGACCTGTGTTATAAAATTATGGTCAAGCCCAAGTTAGTTCACTGTGAGTATTTGGTCAGGAAGATCCTAGTGTCTCTCAGGTAATATGTGTTAGTTCCTGGTTTCTTGATGTCACTTGACAATGAGATCCTGCTTCTGAAGAAACCCAAAACATTGAAGGCAGGACATAGAGCAATCCAACTTGAAATGAGAAGGAGGCGTTGGCGATTTAGCCCAGTGGTAGAGTGCTTGCCTAGCAAGCACAAGGCCTGGGGTTCAGTCCTCAGCTCTAGAGGGAAAAATAAAAATAAAAATAAATATTGCTTTTAGGGGCTGGAGAGATGGCTCAGTGAGTAAGAGCATTGATTGCTCTTCCAGAGATCCTGAATTCAATTCCCAGGAACTACATTTTGGCTCACAGCCATCTGTAATGGGATCAGATTTCTTATTCTGGTGTATATATAAAATATATGAATAAATAAAATTTCAAAAAAGAATGCTTTTAAAAAATGAGAGGAAGCTTTCTCTCCTACAGCTGGCTTCCATAATTATGAACAAATACATGGATGACTGCTGAAGAAAAGGCACCAAAGGGCTTTCTTGATCTCTCAGGCTTCAATACTCATCATCTGCCTAAGCTGACCTCCTGGTGCACCATAGAACATGTGTTTAAGTCATCTCCTAACAGCTCTCTTGATTGAACTTGAGGTGTTTGGGTGCACACAAGTTAATTTAAGTTTGGAATTCTAAATTTTGTGAAAATTCATACAAGACCTTTGCCCTAGAAGAGGGATGTCTTTTGCTTTTCTAAATTGCTATGTTTTCAAACTGACTTCTGAATATTGATATTCATGTCTATAAGTTAGTGCTGATCTCCACTGAGGTATGAGAACTTTTCTTGTAATGAGTAAATGCAGAAGAAACTAACTGCAGAATATTCTTAAAATAAGCTTCGCTGCAAGCTTACAACACACCCAAGAATAGAAAAATGATAAAACATCTAGGAAGACATTATAAAAATGCAGTTGTCAGAGAAATGTGGAGTTATTTGAAATGCCATGATATAAAATGACTTCAGTCATGCTCATATAAATGAGCAGAAGCCCATGTTACCTCCACCAGAAATTTGAAGATGAATAGTGTTAATTACAGCATACACATGGCAAAAGACCTC
>NW_023413992.1:0-6630 GCF_903995425.1 Onychomys torridus | reverse complement strand
GGAAAGAGGAATTGGAGGAGGAGAAGGTAATAGTAGCAGCAGCACTAGTAGTACAAGAGGGAGAAAAATATTAACAAACTAACAGATTTATTATATTGTGTGAAAAAATGTGCGCCATAGCCCAAGAATGTCTGTCTTCACAGTGGAGAAGCAGAGAACACAGTAGCTGCTCTGTCCTTGAACCTGGATATCTTAATAGTCCCCTTCTGATACTGAAGGCTTTAATTTTTCCTAGAGAAGAAATAGACTTTAACTCATTTTGGAGATCCAAAGATTCAGGATTCTGATGCCAGTAAGATATGGCTACAGCAGTGGCCTGGCCAGAGACAACAATCTGGTATATGTACTCAGCATTAAGATGAGATCAAAGTAGATAAAGAACTCCACAGCCAGACTGAAGAGCAAGCAGTAGAGCAGGTGAAAGATTTTTTTCATATGCTTCATTATGTATGGAACACCACGAGAAGGTGCCTCTAAGATGTTGGGAGAGTTTTTCCACTTTAGAAAGCCTAATAAAGATAATCCCTTACAATCATGGCTATATATCCATGTTATCCTAAGTATCTCACATGTGTACAGATCTTTGTCTCATTGATTACTGAAGGTCCTGTCAAGTTGACAATCACTAGTAACCATCAATTCTGATAAAATCCAGCACAGAGGTCCAACCTGAAGAAGGTAGTGGCTTGGTGACAGCAGAATCAGAGATCCAATGCTAAGGCTAATACAACCTGGCCCTACTCCCAGACATCTGGTCAGTTTGACTATTTCAGAGGCAGTGAGTATAGGACAGATTTCACTCTCTTCTTTAGGAGCCAGGAGAGTACCAATATCACTGTCAGCAGTGTACAGTCACTCCTATGGTGTTCCCCGTTTGGGAAAAAGCTCTTCACCAGGTGATGGATCAGGGAGTCTTGTGTCACCAGCTTCTTCTTCAGCTCAACCATGGTTCTTCATTCCTGTGTCAAGTTCATGGTGCTGAGTGATTTTATGACTGGGCTGACTAAATATTAATCTAGTACTAAGAAACTGAGCCTAAGTTTTCTGCACTATTTAGTAAGCAACCCATTAGGAAGACACACAAATCTCAAGACCACTGATTCCTATATAGTAAGCATGTTAGAGTTTCTTAAGAAGTTGTTGGATTTTATTATAAGGTAGCTATTGCTCACTACTGTACCATGAACACATACTCTCTTAGGAAGGAATAATTCCAGAATCAAAATTATTTATTACTTAATCCAATCTAGAGGCCATTGGTAAAGGGAAGTTGAATGTTTCTGAGATTCCCTTCATATTTGCATATACTATTAGGGAGGTGTAGTAGGAATTCAGTTTCTAGATGCTCTGTAAAATAATGATTGGTGTGTATTGGGTTGAGGGGAATTGTTAACCTCCTCTTATTACACATCAAAAGTGTTCTGAATAAAGTTTCCCCTAGATACTGGGGCTATTATGTGAAAATGCAGAACTGTCTTCCAAGTGTCAATGACCAAACAGAGGTACAGATGCAGCTGTTAGATATCAGCAGAAAGGGGGGGGGCGGGATGAAGAGGCAGAGAAACCAGCTTTCCTATTAATCCAGCCAAATGTGGCTGTGTGATAATTTTGATGGTGAAGGTGTCATGTATCCTGAAGAAGCTGCTTTATTACTAGGCATTTGTTCCCACCAATCACTCAAGTATAGATCCCTGGAAAGTCAGCTAGGTCATGCCTAGGCTGCCACTCTGTCTGGCCTTTCTCAGTAACGTTTCTAAGAAACACCAATGATTCCAAGCCCCAGGAGAGGAGTACTGAATATTGAATTGTTTCTGCTTCTCCTGCTGATAATTAAGAATGGATGGCCAAACCAAACAATGAGTATGAAATAATGCACAAATGTTTGTGTATGAAGATGTACAAAGATCTCTGCATCTTAGGTTGCTTGTAGACTGAGACATACATGTAGACAGTGAGGCTGATGCCTGAATCAGGATGTCTCTAGTTTCTGTTCAAGAGTGAGAGGTGAAAATTTCATTTGTAATACACAGAAGGACTATGTATTGAGTAGCAATGTGTTCTGTAATAGTGTTAAAGTCTGTCATTACTAGTAAATCCTTTATGCTGAGGAATTGTGGGACATAGTAGGAAAAGGCAAAAAAAAAAAAAATACTGGCCAAATATAGAGGATCCCAAACTAAGAAAAGGTAAAGCTCATGCAGTGTGTGGGTATGAAAGTACCTCGATCTTCATATGGAGGCAGAAATCCAAGTGTCACACGTAGTTATGATCAAGGTGTTAGGTGTACCCATGTGTATTCCTTATTTTGTACTTTATTAAACACAGTTAAGGTTCTTAACTCTTTTTTGTTTAATCTTTAAAAAATGATATATGGCCTGGCAGTGGTGGCACATGCCTTTAATCCCTGCACTCGGGAGGCAGAGCCAGGCAGATCTCTGTGAGTTTGAGGCCAGCCTGGTCTCTAAAGCGAGTTCCAGTAAAGGCACAAAGCTACACAGAGAAACCTTGTCTCAAAAAACCAAAAAAAAAAAAAAAGATCCAGATTACAGATTATCTTTTAATTTAATGTAACGACTAGAGCAAATGAACAGAACTTTATGAAGAAAGATAAATACTATTTTTTAACAATAGGAATTATTTCATTGAATTAAAGATTTAATAGTCCCTTCTCTGTTGTATATTTCCTGATAGTGGGATATTCTTCTATACTACCCACGATATAGATCTTATGTTGAGTAGAATTCAAATATATTTTATGTATAATAGAAATTTTCAAATGACCTCCAAATTTGTTTATAATTTTTAAAATGAAATGCATTCTCTGAAGGTATATGTGTGGTTTTACTTCAGGTATCTGAGGACACACAACTTGAGCTCAGTTACTGAGATAAGAAAGACTTACAGCTGTGCCCATCCTAACAGGTTCCCAGTGATTTGCATGCACTCACTGCACACAGCCTTGAGGACTTCTTCATATACCAGTCACACCCTGTACAGTTGTCACTGCAGTCAGGACTCAGCATGGACATGAGGGCCCCTGCTCAGCTCCTCGGGCTCCTGCTGCTCTGGTTACCAGGTAAAAAAGGACTAAAATGGAAAATTCATTGTAACACAGTGATTAGTGTTGAATGGCATTTTGGGATATTCCTTTCCTATCATCTTTAACTATGTTCAAATTTATTATGTCCCCTATCCTAGGTGCCAGATGTGACATCCAGGTGACCCAGTCTCCACCCTCCCTGTCTGCCTCTCTGGGAGACAGAGTCACTATCACTTGTCGGGCCAGTCAGGGCATTAGCTATGCTTTAAACTGGTACCAGCAGAAACCAGGAAAAGCTCTTAAGCTTCTGATTTATGGTGCAAATAGCTTGCAAAATGGGGTCCCACCAAGGTTCAGTGGCAGTAGGTCTGGGACAGATTATTCTCTCACAATCAGCAGCCTGGAGCCTGAAGACTTTGCAACTTATCACTGTCTGCAGTATAATCAGCTTCCTCCCACAGTGATACAAGTCATACCATAAACCTCATGGAAGCAGAAGTGAGAGGGTGAGCTGCCCTAGCTGCTCCTCCTCATGAGCCACTCTCTGAAACTGTTTCTTCGATTGTCACGGGATTTTTCAGAGCTAATGGAGAGTGATTTGCTTTTGTAGAACTAATGTTTTGTAGTTTTGTTGAACTAAAGAGAGGCTAAATGGTCCTGTCTGTACCATCCCTGTATTTTTTCCTCTTCATCTCTAGCAGTTAAGAGTATCTGTGCATTTGCTGTCTTTAGAGAGGACACAGTTATTCCCTGTGAGGGGTCTGAGTTGTATCACCAGGTGGGATTCATACATAACAGTGAAACCTACTTTGACCATTCCAACACAGGTTCTTTTAAAAGAGAAAATAAGCTTCTAATCTAGAATTAATAGAATTAATTAGGGGAATTAATTAGCAGAATTAATAGGAGAGAGAAAAATTACTGAGAGACGTTGTCAGTACAGAGGATTCCAGGCTTTCTCATAAAAGTGAGAGCCCATGTGTCAGAGAAAGTGAATACTGTCTAACCATGATTCTCTCTTGTGTCATGAAATCCTATTATTGGGGGTATTGATGCTCTCAGCTGTCTGCAGCACTCCAGTATAATTCTAATATTTCCTATGCCCATTGGTCTGCTTACAACTATCAAACAATATTGAATAACACTCATGACTTTTAATACTACCATATGAAGTAGAATATAATATAATGGGTAGAATGAAAAACTGAGTGAAATTTGTGTATGACCGGGGAACAATTTTAGATCTCCCTTTTTGAAGGCAAAACTTGACAGACTACAAAGAGAAAAATCTTGAGAAAAGCTCAAGACTGAAAGGTCTGGGGGGAGTTATTTAATTAAAACAAAATACTTAGAACAATGAGAAAAACTTGTACATGGCAGAATAACCCCCACAACACAAAATGTCTCCCTCTCAGTTTTAGCAAATATTTCATGTAGGATTACATGATATACATTGCAGGTCTAGTCTAGATAGTTTAATGCATTTTAGTTCTTCTCTTATAGATTAAACACCCTGTACAATAAAACCAATTTGTGAAGAGTGAATTAGTTGAAGGGCATCTAGGTTGTTTCCAGGTTCTGGCTATTACAAACAATGCTGATATGAACATAGCTGAGCAAAATGCCCTTGTGGTATGATTGAGCATTCCTTGGGTATATGCCCAAGAATGCTACAGCTGGGTCTTGGGGGAGATGGATGCCCAATTTTTCTAAGGAAGTGCCATATTGATTTCCAAAGTGGCTGTACAAGCTTGGCATTCCCACCAGTAGTGGAAGAGAGTTCCCCTTGCTCCACATCCTGTACAGCATAAGCTGTCTTCTGTGTTTTTGATCTTAGCCATTCTGACAGGTGTAAGGTGGTATCTCAGAGTCATTTTGATTTGCATTTTCCAGATAATAGGGATGTTGAGGAATTCCTTAAATGTCTTTCAGCCATTTGAACTTCCTCTCTATAGAATTCTCTGTTTAGTTCTATAGCCCCATTTCTTAATTGGACTGTTGGGCATTTTGATGTCTAATTTCTTGAGTTCTTTATATATTCTGGATATCAGCCCTCTGTCAGATGTGGGGTTGGTGAAGACCTTTTCCCATTCTGTAGGCTGTCACTTTGTCTTGTTGACTGTGTCCTTTGCTTCTAAAAAAGCTTCTCAGGTTTCAACAGGTCCCATTGATTGATTGTTTCTTTCAGTGGGATCTAGAAAAAATCATCCTGAGTGATGTAACACAGACTCAGAAGGACAAACATGGTATGTATTCACTCATAGGAGGATACTAGATGTAAAAGAAAGATGACTAGACTGCTACATAATTCCAGGGAGGCATCCTAGAAAACGGGACCCTAGGAAAGACACAGGGATCGCCCAATGACAGAGAAATGGATGATATCTACATGAACAACCTGGATGAGAGTGGGAGAACTGAAGGGCAAGGTTTGAGGGAAGGAGGCTTGGGGGAGCAGGAGATCCCAGCTGGATCAGGAACAGAAAGGGAGAACAAGGAATGGTAGACCATGATGGATGAGGACCACATTGAGAACAGTAGTGGACAGAGTGGCTGGAGAGTCCCCTGAGGTCCACAGTGATGCATCCTCTGTAGACTGCTGGCAGTGGTTGAGAGAAAGCCTGATCTGACCTAGTCTGGTGATCAGATGGCCAAACACCCTGCAGGTCAGGCAGGAACTCTCATCCAGTGACTGATGGAAGTGGATGCAGAGATCCTCAGCCAGGCTCCAGGTGGAGCTCCATGTGTCCAGTTGTTGAGAAGGAGGAGAGACTGTGGGAGCATGAATTGTTGAGCCCAGGATTGGAAAAAGCACGGGGACGAAAGGCCAGACGAATGGAAGCACATGAATTATGAACCAAAGGCTTTGGAGCCCCCAGCTGGATCAGGCCCTCTGGATAAGTGAGACAGTTGAGTGGCTTGGACTGTTTGGGAGGCACCCAGGCTGTGGGACCTGGATCTGTCCTTAGTGCATGAGCTGGCTGTTTGGAACTTGGGCTTACACAGGCACTTTGCTCAGCCTGGAAGGAGGGGGCTGGACCTCCTGTACTGAATCCACCAAGTTTAAATGAATCCCCAGGGGAGTCTTGGCCTTGGAGGAGATGGCAATGGAGGGGAGGGGAGGAGGGAACGTGGGGGTGGTTTCGAGAGGGGGGAGGACAGGGGAGCCCATGGCTGATGTGTAAAATTAAAACACAAATATAATAATAATAAAAAGGGTGGGGAAAAAAAAGAAAGTTACAAACCCTTGTTTGGGAACCTAATGGGAGACAAAGACTCCAGTCCTTGGAAACACACCCATTTGTTTATCACATTCATAGGACATACATGTCAAGCTAGAGTGTCATCATTTCCTAAATTGGGATATTATACTTACTTTATAAAAAGTTCTTGCTTCATGAAACAAAAAAAAGAGTAAATAAGTAAATTATCAATCAGTCATTGTAGTATAGATAGATCCTCTGGCCCAGCTCTTGAAGGGCTGGAATTTTTACTAGTGTCTCAACTAATGACTGGCATTTGCCAAATGTGTTTGAGGATTTCCATGAGTCCATTTTTGTTAAACAAAACAAAACAAAACAAAACTCTCT
>NW_023413991.1:0-20078 GCF_903995425.1 Onychomys torridus | reverse complement strand
GATAGGTAAGGACGCTAGCACCTCCACCCTCCTTGTAGAAAGTAACCCAATAAATAAAGATGTAACCACCCACCCACCCACCCAGCATCCCAGGATACTGAACAGAAAAGAAAGCAAGTGCAGGCCAAGGGGTGAGTGATTCTTCAAGTCTACACTGTAATACCCAAAGCTGGCCTTAATCTTCAAAGCCTTAGAATTATCATCAGATTTGTTGCTGTCTTCCTGTCTGTGGACATGGAGCTGGGCCCTGGGACACAGGAATCCAAGGACTGGTTTGGGAGCTCTTATCTATGCCAATCCCCAAGCAGGTTTTCTTGACAAGCTTGAGCTTTGACAATCTTCTAGCTGCCAGGCTCTAGCCCTCCACCCTGTGGAATCCTGGGCATTGCCTTGGCTGCCTTGTAGCATGGTGTTGGTGTCCACGTCAGGGGAGTGTTTGGAACATTACAGGTTATACTCTACATAAAATTCTCGGCCCCGAGGTTGACACTTTGCAATCAACAGTAGCTAGTATAGATGCACTGCCATTATGGGTGGTATCACTATAGTTATCGTCATTGGGAATGCTACCTGGTCTTTGCTAGAAGACCCTACAGGACAGACAGTAGAGTCAGGCTCTTCCCACACCTTGATGACAGAAGTGTAGACGGCCCTGGGCAGACAAGTATCCCTCAGCTAGACTTGGCCTGGAAGTCTTAGAAGAGGTGACAAAACAGTCCCAGAGCCTTGGTCATCAGAAGCTACCCCAGGCATGGCAGGGGCTTGGAAACCAAAGTGAGGGGGCAAGAAGGCTCCCCCTCATATCTGCCCCTCCCTGCTCATCCTCACCTGTGGGCAGGAGATGGCCGACTGTACTCAATGTAGGCCTTCAGGGTGAGGGCAAATCGCTCCTGCAGCTGATCTACCACATTGCGCTGTACCACGCCAGGACGGTCTGAGAGGGGGAAGGGAAGGCATTGAGGTTCCAGGCGGGGCAGAGAGGAGCAAAGGAAAGCTTAATCCAGCCCAGACTAAAGGAATTGCTGGCCAGTCACTTCAGACAGGAAAACAGCAGCCTCTACAGTCTGCCTGTGACTGCTGAGACCTTCCCTGGGGAGGACAGAAAGAGGGGGCTGCTGCCTCCTGCAGATCGCTGGGGGAAGCCCATCACCTGGGGAGAAGAGGGAGATGGCCTGCATCAGCACATACTCCTCCTTATGCAGCTGCAGCTTCTTCAGCATGTAGTGGAATTTTATCAACGGATCCAACAGAAGTTTCTGGAAGCCACCTGTGGGTGAGTATAGGGTAGACAGCCAGCACCTCAGGAATCTGACTCAAGAACTCAGGCTTCCCTTACCAAGCTCTTTCACTCCGTCACCCAATCGCCCTCAGCTGCTGTCTCCCACCCTCCCTCTGCCAGGCATCTCTTGGGCACCCTCAGGATCTTCGAAGCAGTAGGCCAGCCGACCGCACTCCCAGGTTCCAGTTTCTGTGTCGAACATCGTGTTGAACCTCAGTAGGCACATCTCAAAAGTGGCTCCCTTCAGCAGGAAATCTGGTCCTCAATAGGCAGGTCCCTGGCAGCAAGGACAGGAGGTGATGACAACTCCTAGGTAGGCTGTCCACAGGCTGGCACCAGTCCCCATCTTATCATCCAAAAGTTGGAGGAGAAAGAGGAAGGAGATGGAACAGCCTCCTTCTGGGGCTGCAGTTCCTTCCGGGTTGCTTCCAATCTCTCCCCCTCAATAATCCAGGCCATCGGGTTACTTTGCCCACTGAGGTCTTCTCTGCACCTCCAGGAACTCTCCATGCTTCCTTAGCTTTGTGTCCAGGTCCCTTACAGCCCCGCCTGTCTTCCATCACCCTGCATGACCTCTGACCAACATTTAATGCCTTGGTTCTTCCTTGTTAGCCTCATAAACTTTTGCCTGTTTGCCTACCTGGAATGATTGCCCCTTTAAGTAAATCCTGTTGAGTTTTCAGGTCAAGTAGTGTCTTCCCTTCCCAGAAGTGTTTCTAGAGAGCAGAATCCTACACATGTCACACCTTGTACCGGAAATACCTGCTACCTGATGTTGAATTTATACATACATGTTCGTTTCTCTGCAGTAATGAAGACCTTGTATTTCACTGCTATTATCTGTTCTCTGTCTGACAGTGTGCTCCTTGTATGTATAATTCAGCCCTACTTGACCATATTGGGCAAGGCAAGGTGGAGGGTCCAGGAAAAAATACACATTGCATCATCCCTGGCACCACACACTACATTTTATGGAGTGGTGGTCTCCACCACCACTATCAGGTTCCAGGTTGTCTTACTGACACCATTTGCCATGGTCATTACTTCCATGCCCAGCTCTAGGGAGAGTTGTTGGATTGTAGCACCAGCCACCCTCCCCATGGCCTGCTTGATGGCAGACAGCCGGAAACCCTACATCTCTCTTCCTCTAGGTACTTCATTCTTTTTCCTTCCAACTCAACTTTTAGTGTCCAATCATGGTTTCTGTCCTTATGGGGGAAATAGGAAAGTCTGAAGACCAGCATTTGCCAACATTCTTCAGATTTTTTTTTTTTTTCATTTCATCAGCCCTATGTGGTAGTTTGAATGTAATTGGGCCCCATAAGCTCATAAGGAGTGACACTATTGGGAGGTGTGGCTTGGTTGGAGTAGGTGTGGCCTTGTTGGAAGAAGTGTGTCACTGTGGGGTCCAGCTTTGAGGTCTCCTATGCTCAAGATACAACCCAGTGTCTTCACTTCCAGTTGCCTGGGACAAGGTGTAGAACTCACAGCTACCTCTCCAGCACCATGTCTGCCTGCATGCCCCATGTGCATGATGATAATGGACCAAACCTCTGAACTGCAAGCCAGCCCCAATTAAATGTTTTCCTTTTTAAGAGTGGCCATGGTCATGGTGTCTCTTCACAGCAATAGAAACCCTGACTAAGACACCCTACAAAGTTGATATGATCAGTTGCCATTCCAAAATGGAGAAGCTGACAAGCCCACAGCAACAAAATTAATGAACCATATAGGCTTTATTCTCTGGTAGCAATGGTCCCCCAGGAGCAGAGACAACATAGATTCTTTGGACACCAGTTTCTCCCAAGGTCGTAGGGATTTCCTGCAGACTTCTTTGAAACTTTTGACCATTCCCATTTCCTTTCTACATCCACTCACTCAGCCCTCACGACCTACCTGAAGTAGGAGATGACTTTGGCAAAGTTGATGACGCCCTTGAACATGTAGGTTGACACATCAGCCAGGTGTGGCAGCAGAGGAATGATCTCTTTCCCATCACTCTTGGATGGGGGTTGGTAGTTCCAGATGCTGCCATCTTCTCCCCGAAGCTTCAGAGAAATCTTCATTGGGACTGAATCTTGCATGATTTGACTCCATACGGCAGGATCTTCCAACAGTGAGGTCTGCAGATACTCTGGGAGCTCACAGCCACCATTAAACACTGCAGGCAGCTGGGATAAAGGGCAGGAGCAAAGAGAGAAGGGGCAGTGTGTTGTCATAGACAAGTCCCCACATAGGCTCCTGATGACCAGCTGCAGTCTAAGAAATATGATCAGAGGCATGCACACACACATGCATCCATATATACATAGCCTGTGTTTCTTCTCTCAGGCTATCTGATAGTTGGTGTTCTATGAATTAATAGTCACATTCCTACATGGAGTGTGAAGGGTGAGGGATGCCTTCTTGCCTGTGTGTCGTAAGCATATCCCCCTGTTGTGCCCAGGAGACAGAGATAAGGGTTCAGAAGCTGTAGATCAGTGGTTCTCAACCTAGAGGTAGCATATCAGATATTTTTACATTGCAGTTCATAACAGTGGCAAAGGGAACAGTTATGAAGTAGTAATACAGTTATGAAGAAATCAGAAGGATTCTGAGATTTTTTTTTTCCATTTCAGGCAAGTTCTCAGGGAATCCTGATGCAGACCACAGCATGAGAGACCCTGGGAACGTGAGCCAGGCTTTGAGGAGCTGGCATAGCCGTGCACGTGTGTGCAGCTCTAAGCCCCTACCCGGAAATCCTTGAAGTGGGAGAAAGTGGTGTCAAAGGTTTTCATCTGGGCATCCATCAGCTCCTGGATCAGCGCCTGCTGTTCTTCGGTCAGCCCCTGCCCTCCAGACAGCGGAGCCTCGATCTTTTCCCTCTTCTTCCTCTTGATCAAGGCCCGCCTCTGCTCCACAGCGGCATCAGACATGATCACTGAGAGTTAACAGAGCAGGTTCAGCACATGTGCCCCTGCAGGGTCAGCCTCCCCAGCCGCCAGACGCCACCAGGACTGCAGTTATGGAGGGGAACAGAAGGAACCATGCAGGGACAGCTAAGAAGAAAGAGAGGACACAGCTGTGGCTGGCATCTCCCACCACACTTCCTGCCGCAGAGAACTGGTGCTCTGTAGCTCCGAAGTCCCACAGGGCCACAAATACACACGAGCTCAGGGGCTGTGGTGTGTAGATGCGCACCAGTGCCTCAGCTCTCTGGCACCGGCTGCAGTACCCCCGAGCCTGAGCCGCCCTGCCCCACGGCCACTCACTCTCCTTCTTCATGCCGCTGTCTAAGCACTTGCGCAAACGGCAGGCCTGGCACTGCCGCCGTGTCTTCCGGTTGATCTCGCAGGTCCCCTTGCGGAAGGGGCACCTCAGCCGGACATTGCGTTTCATGGCCCTTCTGTGGGATGAGAAAGAACGTTAGGTAGTCTATGAGGGGCACTCAGCTCCTGGGCCAGGCGCTACAGGCCATAACCACCTGTCTGTCCAGCCCCTGGCAGCAGCACACAGGACACACTAGGGATTTTACAGGACAGGTGTAGGTTGGCACTCCGCCCTGAAGTCCAGGACTCAGAAGAGGAGGAGACCTCTGAGATGATTCTACAGGAAATGAGACGTGCTTCAAGGACAAGTCAACTGCAGGCTCAAGGTTTTCCCCGAATCAGCTCCCGTCCTTCCTCATACCTTATTATTAATGGTATCCATGGAGATGGGCTTCTAACTGGATTTTTCCTTGGAAGAGGGAGCCAGGGGAAACCTGCCACCTCCGTGCCCCCTCCCCACTCCCTCTGCACCCAGCAACTTCTGAACATACACAGTCCTTCCCTTCTCCAGCTCCCCTTTTAGTGGGTTCCAATTGGCCTGGGATGGGGAGGTTGGAAGTTCTGTAGACCAGACCCCAGGGTGGGGTTGGGGGGGGTCCGCTGAAAGGCCACCAGTCTTTGCAGGGAGGCAGCTGCAGGTGGGCAGTAAGTGATGGTCACAAGTCTCTGGCCCACCACCCTCTTTACAGCCAAGCCATCCTGAATTTCCCACCAAGGACTGCCGTTGCTGCCCTACATGAATGTTACCCTGTATTTCCACATCTGGATGACCCAAGATTCCCTTGGCTCTGGCCTCTCTTCTGTCCAACAGTGTGGGAAATGAGAGAAACTGGCTTGGAACCATGGGAACAGAACAGTGCGGTGCTGGGAGGCCTGGACTAGAAACTGAGCTCACTGTAACTGGAAGGGCTTGAGCTCGGAAGTGGCTCAGACCATCTGTCAGCCTAGGGTTATGTCCATGGCTGTCACACTCTCATATTTGCCTCTGCTGCAGACCTAGATCAGAGGCCCCTGATGCTGTCCCCAAATGCTTCAAGAATGGATAAAAGGACTGGTGTTCATCAGAAGCATGCTATATATCAGGTGCTGGGCTACTTGTTTTGGACCGTTTTAAAGACTTGACTTTCAAAACCAACCCTGTGAAATTCATCTGTTATGTCCCCTACCCTACCCCCAGCACAGTGAAGGAGACTGATCATCACCTGTCCTCCAGGTAAGTGACAAGCTTTGGGTCCAAGTTTGATAAGAAGCCAAGTTCCCAACCACTGATGCCTCACCTCCCTCTGGATGTCCCAGGATGGCACCCAAATGGGGAGGATTCCCACTGCTGGGGGCAGTCCCCTTAGAAGCTGCTCCAACAGATTCTCTGGCTTGAAGAACCAGAACCTGCCTTCATGTGTGGGTTTGTGGTACATGCTCGGCTTAGTGACTTAACTGGTGTTCTTTGCTAGTGACAGATTCAGGAGCAGCCTGAAGCCAACTCTGGCATACATGATGTGATGGTGAATTCTGGGACAGATTGTTCCCCCCTTGAATGAGCATCCTTTTTTATTGTCTGGGTATCCTGACACTGCTTTTGGAATTAGACTAAAATCAGAGCCCTTGCATGAGCCGAAGAGAAACATGCAGGCTCATCTATTGTAGACTATTATTTTAAGGTGTGTTACTTTTGTTTATGTTGCATTTGTTTAACTCTGTGAAGCTGTGATACTTTGCCTGTTTAAAACACCTGATGGTGTAATAAAGAACTGAAAAGTCAATAGCAAAGCAAGAGAAAGGATAGGCAGGGCTGGCAGGCAGAGAGGATAAATACAAGGAGAAATCTAGGAGGAAAGAAGAAAGAGTAAGAGAAGGAGGAGGACATCAGGGGCCAGCCACTCAGCTACACAGCAAGCAGCAGAGTGAAAATGAAAGGTACTCAGAAATAGAGAAAGATAAAAGCCCAGAGACAAAAGCTAGATGGGATAATTGAAGTTAAGGAAAGCTGGCTAGAAACAAGCCAAGCTAAGGCCAGATATTTATAATTAAAGATAAGCCTTTGTGTGTGATTTATTTTGGAGCTGGGTGACAGGCTGCCCACAAGAGTAAAGAACAAAAACAAACAAACAACAGAAGAGACTCTGTTGTTGAGTTGCCTACAAGTTGTGCAGAGAAATACTAATTATGAAGCTTATCTGTATCATCCCAAAATGGTGCTTTTCAGTGATACATCTGCCCAAATCACCCATGGACTTATAAATAATAGATACCCATTGGTTTGCCAAGCTAGACTTGGGTAGAATAATTTCCTGGTTTACTGTTGACAGCCCATCTGTGGTGAACAGATGTTTGTTGATGACTCCTCAGGAAAAGTTACACAACATCTGTCTGTCTTGGAATGGCCTTGAAGTGAGACCTGCAAACCCTTTCCCTTCCTGAAGGCGAACTGGATCTCTTTCTTCACATCTTGCTTCCTACCTTCCCTCCCACCTTGGATCTGAGCCGCCATGCTGAAGGTGGCTTTGCTAAGCCGTCACTAGTCTTTCTGTCCTTCATCTGGTGATGGTGACCCTTACATCCACACCTAACATGCTGTGAAACATGATTTTTTTCCCTTTTGCATGAGACTCTTTTAGTTTTTATCTATCTATTTATCTATCTATCTGTCTGTCTGTCTATCTATTATTTATTTATTTATTTTGGTCTTTTTAAAAATATGCTTCAAGATGAAGTTATCTTAGTTTTGATTTATTTTATGACACCTTTTCCTTAACAACTACCATATGAGAGTGATTTGAAAACTTGCTTTTTCCTATTTTTTTTCCTCCTACTTTTTACTGTTCTTTTATTTTAACTCAAAAATACATAGAGGAACAAAGTGTTATATTAATGGAAATGATCCTTCCCTGGATAGTAGATGAAGGAAGACTTGAAGATGAGGTTTCTTCTAGAGTATACATTCTATCTTGAAGTATTTAGGAGGGCTTTGGGTGGACCAGTAGCCCATTGAAATGACCCTAGACATCAGTTCAAGCTGAGGCCTTGAGACATCACCCAACCACTTAATGGTAAAACCCAAGTTGGATGTGATCTAGTGTCAGTGCTGGCAAATGTGTGAAAATTGATGGGTCATCATACCTGAAAAATCCCTTGCATCCTTCACACGTCATGACATTGAAGTGATAGCCATTGGCCTTGTCCCCACATACACGGCAGACTTGAAGCCCGCCATCTTCCTCATCTACGTTGATGGGCTTTTCTGAGACAGAATCTGCTTCTTCACAGCGTACAAGGTCAACATGGCTCCAGCTTTCTTCGGGTCTCATCTCCAGGGTTACATCTGTATATCTTGGACTGGAACTAAAAAAACACAGGGAGTGAATGAAGGCTTTGTGTAGGGAGATCCTGGGAGCACCCTTCCTTTTGAGCAAGACTCACATTTGGATTTGATGCTGGACCTGACATCCCATGGGGGGAAAAGTGTAGGTGATTATTTGAATTGTTGTTAAGAAATACGTAAACACTGCATTGTTATGCACAGTAGGGGCCCTAGGAAGAACACTTAAGCCAGAACATGGGGTGGAGGGGAGGCTATTATGGGAGGAAGAAATGAATAAAGAAAATGCTGTCTGGATTATGGAGTCACTGAATGGACAGAGGGGGTCATGAGTTGATCATAGGCTGGAAAAGGGGACAACTCGTGGGAAATACTAACATTCGATGTTATTTCTGGGGCTGGGGAGATCTTGGGAGGATGATAGCCGTTTAGGTGTGGTGTAGCCCAGAATTCCACAAAGAGAAAAAGGATACCCATTCCGCCCCACAAAGAAGGTTTTCAATTGAATACCAGTCAGACAGACAGCGCAGAGCTAGGATCACAAGAATCTTTTTACTGCAGGAAACTTTCTCTCTTTGAAAGATTCCCACTCAGCCAGTATCAGCTGCTCTATGCCTCATTTTGTAAGCAAGGAAATAAAACTCTGGACTCTGGTCTCAACTCTCAAGAAATATTAATCCTTGATAAGTTCTCTCAGATTATCGTACCTTGGCTGCATTCCATTTGGCCTGGAGATTCTTCTGAACAATTGGTGTTTTATTGAGCCATGTGGATTATTATGCTGTTTGTATGGCAAATTTTATCTATTTGGAGTTTCCTTTGAACTAGGCATCTGCCATATGACAGGGAAGGCTAAGTGTGTTGGTCTTACGAGGTTCTTTTGAGCCACTGGGGTTCTGTCAACCAATTTAGGACACAGAGAAACAAAGATGTTAAGTGTATCTCTATTGTTGAGATGGACAGTAGCTCTCCCCAGGAAGTAAGGGCAGGTCCTATGGTAAATCTTGAGCTAATCACATAGGAAGTGACTCAGTCTATGACATGAATAATGGTTGGCAGAGCGAGTGGATGAAGATGACCGTGATGGGTGGCCACTCCCCTGGCTCTGTAAGTAGTGCAGGATCACTTCTCTGACTAGCCAAGGGCACATGAAAAGGGGAATGTAGGCCATTTACTGGCTCTGCCCACGTTGAACTAAAAAAATTGCCAACCTCAATAAAAAATTACCTCAGTTTCCATCTAATTCCCACATGAGAGTCTTAAAAGACCACTAGGAGGGAGAGCAATATGATACTGCAGCCTTGGAAACACTTCCATCTCAGGAGTCATAGCTCATCTTTTCTTAATAAATCTACATTTGCTCTGCACATCTCTACCCATGGTTCCTTGTTCTTTTTAGACGTGAGACAACAAACTTGGAAGATACTGGTGTAAGGTGGCTTTGGTGACTGTTAATTGCCTGGGGTCCTGGCTTCCACTTGGTAAGAGCATCAAGAGCTGAGAAAGACTCTGCTGTTGTCACACCATTGTGATTTAGAAAATACTAAATGTGTACTGTCTCAGCTCCCCACCCCACCCCACCCCCCACCCCCCCACCCCCCGGGAGAATTTTAGCTGATTAGTCTTTTGTAAATTTACCATGGTTTACCTAAAAGTGCATTTTGTATTAATCGTTTTTTGTGTCATTTTGTGTTTAAAGCATGGGGCAAAAGTTGTTCTTGAGTTCCTGAAGAAAGTAATAAACCACTGTTTATTTTTAATTGAGGAGTTATTGATGGTTTATTATGGCTGCTGAAGGAAAAATAGTTTTATTCAGGGGTGTGGTCCCTGGTGGTCCACCCAAATTCCAGTAGATACTCCCACACCTATGTGCATACATACTGATAGTATAATGGACTGGGGTAGAAATAAAGGCATTCTGGTTTGGTTTTGGTTTTCTGAGACAGGGTTTCTTTGTGTAACAATCCTGGCTATCCTGGAACTCTCTCTGTAGACCAGGCTGGCCTCAATCTCAGTGTTCGGTTGGAACCTCACAGCTCACCCACTCTTGCATGATCCCGAAAGCCCCACTCCTGTCTCTCCAAACCCCGCCCACTCAGAGAATCTCCAAACAAAGAGAAGGCACCAAAAAGCCCAGTTATGAGTTCTTGGCAGCCATGGTAGCTTCCTCCACTGAATGTCCCCAGCCACCCTAGTCCCCACCTAAATCAGTCAGCTTTTGACCATACTTGGGCACAAACCCAGTTTGTGCCTACAACCTATATAATCTCCCTGCCTTAGTTCTGTCGTATGGCTTCTGAGAGAGAATGAGGAGGAGGGGAAGGGGATGAGATAATGAAAAATACTTTGTATAGAGGTAGTAAATTCTCAAAGAATAAATAAAATTATATGGTTAAAAATTTTAAATTTAGCTGGACAGTGGTGGCCTATGCCTTTAATCCCAGCACTTGGGAGGAGGCAGAGGCAGGCTGATTTCTTGTGAGTTCAAGGCCAGCCTGGTCTACAAAGGGAGTTCCAAGACAACCAGAGCTGTTACAGGTTACACAGAGAAACCCTGTTTCAAAAAAAACAAAACAAAACAAAACAAAACAAAATTAAAAATAATAATAAATATATAAATTAAAAATATAAACTTGGGGTTGAGGATTTAGCTCAGTGGTAGAGCACTTGCCTAGCAAGCACAAGGCCCTGGGTTCGATCCTCAGCTCCAAAAAATAAAAATAAAAATAAATAAACTTACTGACCAATAAAAATATTTTTCTTGGCATGCATAATTAAAAGTGCGTGTGTGTGTGTGTGTGTGTGTGTGTGTGTGTGTGTGTGTGTGTGTTAGGGAGGGTTGGAGACTACAGTAACATATTGGAACTATCATTTGTGTTTTCTCTCTGTTTAACATTTAACTATAGAATTGGAACTGAAGAAAAGTTGGTTGCACAGCACTTTACCTCAAGCATAACTAAAATGTTAATTACTTGAAATGTTACTTTTGGCCTTATAGGTAAGATGGGTGGTTTGGGTCTGAAGCTTTCAAATGTTAATTTGAGGGGGTAAAAAAATCATGGTCCAGAATTTACAAAAGAGAGAGCTAATATCTTGCCCTTAAAGGGTGGGTAAATGGTTAGATTGTATTTCTTAAACGCCAAGAAAGCTTCTATTCTCTTTTTCTAGGAAAACTTAAAATGTAAATTGAAAAGATTAATTTTAGAAATGGAGTGGGCCAGGTGGTGGTGGTGCACGTCTTTAATCCCAGCACTCGGGAGGCAGAGGCAGGCGGATGTCTGTGAGTTCGAGGCCAGCCTAGTCTACAAAGTGAGTTCCAGGACAGCCTCCAAAGCTGCACAGAGAAACCCTGTCTCGAAAAAAACAAAAGAAAAAAAGAAAGAAAGAAAGAAAGAAAGAAAGAAAGAAAGAAAGAAAGAAAGAAAGAAAAGGAAGAAATGGCTGGAGTGGAGTGCATGATTTCTGGGATTTTTCCATATAGGTATGTGTAAGTACACACGTTTTCAACCTAGAGATGGGCAAATTTTGCTATTAGAATAAAAAATTACCACCAAACATTAATTCATTACTAGTAGACAATACATTTTAAATAAATGGTACTGAGAGTTACAGAATATAATGCTCTGGCAAAATAGGACTATCACATCTGAGATATACTTATGACCTAGATGATAAAAACTATTTATAGGCATTGAAGTTACTTTCAAAAATGTGATTCATACTAGTCCCCCAGAGCTGAGTTGTAGTCAGGGATGGGGAAAGGGCAATTTATGTTCCCATCCACAAGAGGGGAGGTTTCTAATCCCTCCTGCACACTCGTCTGTGGGATTCCCCATTTCATAGGCAGAGAAAGAGACAGGTAAAGGATCCTGTAGAAGTAAATACCCCTCAATCTAATATATATAAAGCTAAGGGCCCAGGATGACTCCTCAGATCCATTTCAGAGCCATCTTTCCCCCCGATACACTCACTTTTGGACCTCACCGGGAAAGGAGAGGATGGGATAAAGGAAGACGTTTGGGTAAAAGGACAGAGTGACTTTTTCTTCACACTGCCGCGTGATCACCGTGCAGTTTAGAGGAGGAGAGGGTTTTTTCATTTTACAGGTTAACAGTCCATCGTCAAGGGGAGTCAGGGCAGGAGCTCAAGGCGGGAACTGAAGCAGAAAAAAATGAGGGAATGTTGCTCACTGTTTTGCTCCTAGGCTCTTACATAGTCCCGCCCCACCCTGCCTCGAGATGGCACGCCCACAGTGGGCTGGGCTCTCCTACATCAGTTAACAATAAGGAAAATACCCTACGGGCCAATCTGATGGAAGCAGTTCTTCCGGTGAGGTCGTGAAGGTTAATCACCTAATAGCCTCAGGCTGGCTGAGAAATCAAGACAGGAAAACTGATTTAACTAATAACACCTGTGGGCTGTTAGGATCCTGGAAGCCTCGGATAAGATCAGCATACCTACATCTGTTTGTCTAGAGACTGCCGAGGAACGACCCAAGCTCCCCTTTCCATCCCCAAGCCCCTCTTCCTTTTATTTGCAAGTCGCCTCCTGAGCTAACAGTTCCTTCTTGCCAGGTGTCTCTAGGTTTGTGCCAAGTTGGCAGTTGAAGCTAACTATGATACCACACAAAGACCAACTGACCTTGAAGAGGTGGAGTTACCTATTCCCCAGTTCGGCTGAGTCAGACTCGCAAGGTTTCCTAAGTAAACAGGGTCTCCCTTCCCAAAAGCTATTACCCCAGCAGCTCAGACCCTCCCAGCCTGTCTGTCACCTTCTGGATGATAAACCAAGGAGAACATGCTCCTCCTCTTCCTCTTCCTCCTCCAAGCCAGTTGCAGAGGGCAGAATTTTTTTCTTTAAAGATGTATTTATTTATTGTGTATACAGTTTTTCTGTCTGCATGTATCCCTGCGGACCAGAGGAGGGCACCATATCTCATTTCAGGTGGTTTGTCAGCCACCATGTGGTTGCTGGGAATTGAACTCAGGACCTCTGGAAGAGCAGCCAGTGCTCTTAACCCCTGAGCCCATCTCTCCAGCCCGAGGCCAGAAAATTTTAAGTGAGCAGGAGAGAATACTTGGCAGACTATTTATCTGACTAATATCAGACTAGATAAAGAACCCACCACAAAACAACCCAAAAGTTCAACAGCAGATGCAATGAAGAAAATGAGCCTGGTTTCATGGCACATGCCTGCATGCACCTGAGTTACAAAGAGATCCCTTTCAAAACGGAACACAAAGGGGGTATGGAGGGAGACTGTATAAGTTATCTGACAGACTTTTCTCCAAAGAAAGCTTATGATCTCCCAGTACTTCAGGACCTGAATGGCATTCTCCCCGCAGGCCAAAGGTCACAACCCCTTCCCCAAGCACCTAACCCCCAGCATTTCAGGAGCAGGTGTTGGAACCACTCCCCAGCACCACTGACCCTCAACTGGAGCTAGCTTGCAGGCTAGAGACCACATCACCTTTCCCCTGGCATCCCAATCCTGGCCTCGCAGGATGGAAGTAGCGTCCATTTCCAATACCCTCAGGATCGCAGCGAGCCTGATTTGCAGGTAAGAGGGCATTTCTCCTTCCTGCCAGCACAGGATGGAGCTTGTTCTCAGCATTGCAGGAATCTGAAGCAGAGTTCACACGGAGTTAGAGGTCACTTCTCCCTTCCTTAGTCATCCCACTCCCAGCATCTCAGGCCAGAGGTCCGTCTTTCTCATTCTAGAACCTCTAGCCCTTCAGGACCCACATGTAACCTACATGCCCTGTATCTCAGGACCTGAATGAGACTTCCTACATCTGATATTAGAACCACATCTTCTTCCCTCCAGCATCTTAACCACAGATGCCTCAGAACGCACATGGAACCTATTCCCAAGCAGTCAGGACTGAGTGGTGCTCACCCCCCAGGTTATAGGTCACATCCTTCCCATTATCCTAACACTCCAGTGACGCCAGGAACCTCTGCTAGGCACCCCACTCCCCCAGGTCCTGAGAACGTACATCTTCTGTCCCTCTGGCATTCCCAACCCCACAGCATCTCAGGACCCATTGTGAATCTGACCACACAGCATCTCAGGACCCAAGTAGAGCTTGCTTCCCCAAGTGATGAGGCCGCTGGTATTGTATACCCCAACATCTCGTATGCTGAACAGAGCTAACTACCCAGATTCTAGAGACCATACCTGTGCCTCCCTCCAACACTCTAACCTTCTCATGACCAGTACAGAGCATCTTCCTGCTCCCTGGGTCAGAAGTCACACCCTACTACCCTTTGCCACCCCCACCTCAGCCTCTTAGGAATAGTGTGGCACATCTGCCTACGCCTCAGATTAGAGGCCCACGCACTTCCAGTGGCCCAGCTTCCAGCAACTCAGAAGCATTTCCTGTTTAAAATCTGCTCACATCTCAGGTCAGGGGCCACAACCTTGGCAACCCTGGCAACCCATACTCTGTCCAATTCCCACAGAGTACCCACTTGTGAAGTAAGAGGCCACACCTTCCTCTATCCAATCTGGGACCCACTCCCACCAAAGAGTCAGTACCAAACCACCCCAAGACTGAACTTCAAATAACCCAGCTGAGCCTATCAAAAACAAGGGTTAACATCAAGCAAAGACTCAAATAAACACAAGACATAGGAGGACCAGAACCCCACACCAAAAGTCACAAAGTAAAGGTTGTATAACTTGTATTGTAAAACCATAGGCAACACAAAAACCCAAGGCTTGTTGTCTCCTCTAAAGGAACAGTGAGAAACTTCAATAAGAACAATTTAGATGGAATTCCAGACAAGGAACTTAAAAGAACAATTGCAAATATTTTGAGAATTCCAAGACACCAGAATGAAATTAAAGAGGACAGGAATAAATTCCTGAGTAAATTTGCAAGAACTCAAACAGATGAATGAATGAAGACAACTCAGGATATGAAAACAGAATTCAATAAATAAGGTAGAGATAGTAAAGAAAACCTGAGATGAAATGAAGCTGGGGATGAAAAATTGAATGAGTTTCAACAAAAGCTAACAATAGATTAGAACACGTGGAAGTCGGAATGCCCAGGGATTAATAACAAGGGACAGGAATGAGATCACCAAAGATAATAAAAAATTTAAAAAGCAAAAATACAGGGGCTGGAGAGATGGCTCGGTGGTTGAGAGCAGTGGCTGCTCTTCCAAAGGACCTGGGTTCGGTTCCCAGCTCCCACATGGCAGCTTACAGCTATGCAGTTCCAAGGGACCTGACACCCTCGCACAGACACACATGCAGGCAAAACACCAATGTATGTTAAAAAAAAATACAATGCGTGAATGGAACATACAAGATTTTTAGGACACCATGAAAAGACCAAACTTTTGAATTATGGGCAGAGAAGAATTCCATGTCAAAGGCAGAAAAAGTGTTTTAAATAATATCATAGAAGAAAATTAACCAAATCTATGGAAAGAGATGCCTGTCCAGGTATGAGGCCTAAAGAACAAAAACTGGACCAGAAAAGAAACACCTCACTTTATATTGTAGTTAAAACATTAAGTAAACAACACAAAGCTAAAACAGTGTATTGGAAGCTGTGGGAGAAGGATCAACATCTTTTTCTTTTCTTTCTTTCTTTCTTTTCTTTTTTTTTTTTTAAGAAACATTTTTACACATAAAATAAAGTTCCCATTTTAAATCTTGATTCGTTTTATAAAAACAACAGATAATGTAAAAACCAGAGATAGACTCAGCAGGCAGCATACTGTTAAACATGTGCAATAAATTACTTTGTTCAAACATGACTAACAATTACTACAGACATTTCCGGAATCCTCAGGGGACTTACTGTTGAAACCCAGAGACTTTTACAATTATCAAGTGCCCTGGGGACTTGCAAGAGTCACTTCTAGTAGAAGATAGTGTTGCTAATGTCTGAATTTGTTTTAGTTATTATGTGGCAGTTTCTTCTGTTACTGAACCACTCCATCCTTCAATGAGGCTTATTAAGACAGAGAGTCTCTCATTTGGACGCTTCAGTGGTACCAACCACCTCATACAGGAAAACAGAAGCAGTCATGTCCACGTGAGCATTTTCCTGTGAGTCAGAGCGCTTCCTGGGTACTCACCCCACTGGGAATACCACATCTGTTCACACACACACACTGAGGAATTTGGGGCTGAGGGTTGTATGGGGGTGTGTAGTGGGTAGCCATCCCAGCATTGGCCTGGCAGTTCCAACCCCCATTGAGGCTTCAGTAATGATCACGCCCACAAGGCGGGGCAGAGGAGGGAGCGGAAGACCGAGGATTGAGAGGAGGTCTCTCTTGGTTCGGACCCTGGACACTGGAGGTAGACGGAGCAGAGTTCTCTAGAGAACACCGCCGGACTGCGCTATACCTTTGCCAGACCCTGCAACCTACCCCTTCATTTGTAAGTTACCCCACAAAATAAACCTCCTTTTAACACCAATAGGGGTTTGTGGGTACGGGGTGAGCATTCTCACGACCAGCCCTCAAACACAGCCCTGTCCCCGTTTTTTTTTACAGCTTGACTTTTCAACAGAAGCTTTAAAAGCCAGAAGGCCTTAGAGCAGTGTCTTTTTAGTTCTGAAAGGACGTGGATGTGAACTCAGACAAGTATGGACAGCAAAGTTATCAGTCATAATTGAAGAGGCGAGAAAAAATTCTCATGACAAAAAGAGGCTAAAATTGAGAGTGAAGGGGGAAAAGAACAGCAACAACATCCAAGAGACTTATGGGGGCGGGGAGGGGAAGAAATGGTGCTGGGACAGTTATTAAGCAAAAGAAGACTAAGAAAACACTCCAGAGTCCGCAAGTGACAATAATTACATTCACACCTTCCAGTAATCATTCTCAACCACCGGTCTCAGTTCCCCAATCAAAAGACACCACCGACCAGCAAAACGAACTCAAAAACAGCACCCAACATTTTGCTTTCTAAAAGAAGCGTACTTCAGCAGCGACATTAACTTAAAGTACAGAAAAGGGTATTCCAAGCAAAAGGAACCGGCAAACAAGCAAGCATCACTGTTGGAACATAATCAACTTCAAACCAAAGCTGATCAGAAGAGGTCAAGCTGTGATGAAGGGAACAGTCGATGAAGAGGATATGCCCAAAACTCAAGTGAGCCCAGCTTCCGAAACAAATACCACTGCATGAAAAGCCACAGATTATGTTTAAGAACAGAGGCTGCTGTAAACAGATGACGGATGTCGAAGAGGACCTGCCTGCCTGGGCCTCATTGCCATGTGTCTTAGTGTTCTATTGCTTCGAAGAGACTCTGTGGTAGTTTCAATGTAATTGGCCCCCATAAGCTTGTAGGGAGTGGCACTAGTGGGAGGTGTGGCCTTCTTGAAGTAGGTGGCCTGGTTGAAGGAAGTGCGTCACTGTGGGGGTGGGCTTTGAGGTCTCTTTTGCTTAAGCTTCGCTCAGTGTCACAGTCCTGACTTCCAGTTGCCTGCAAGATGTCGGACTCTCAGCTACCTCTCCAGCACCATGTCTGCCAGCATGCTGGCATGCTCCCTGCCATGATGATAATGGACTGAGCCTCTGGAACTGTAAGTGAACCACCCCAGTTAAATGTTTTCATTTATGAGGATTGCTGTGGTCATGGTGCCTTTTCACAGCAATAGAAACCTTAATTAAGGCAGACACCATGACCATGACAACTATTATAAAGAAAGCATCTAATTGGGACCGGCTTACAGTATCAGAGGTTTAGTTCGTTATCCTCATAGCAGGGGAGCATGTGGCAGGCAGGAAGACATGGTTGCTGAGAGTTCTACATCTGGATCCAAAGGCAGCAGGAAGAGAGTGACACTGAGCCTAACTTAAGCATTTGTTGTTTGTTTGTTTGGTTGGTGGGTTGGTTTTTCGAGACAGGGTTCTCTGTGTAGCTTGCGCCTTTCCTGGATCTTTGCTCTGTAGACCAGGCTGGCTTCAAACTCATGAAGATCTGCCTGCCTCTGCCTCCCAGTGCTGGGATTAAAGGCATGCGCCACCACAGCCCAGCGGCTTAAGCATTTGAAACCCTAAGCCCATCCCTAGAGACACACTTCCTTCATAAGGCACCCTACTCCAACAAGGCCACACCTCCTAATCCTTCTCAATAGTGCCACTTCTTGATGACTAAGGATTCAAATATATGAGCCTGTGGGGCCATGATTTTTTCTTTTTCTTTTCTTTTAGATATAGGATTTCTCTTGTAACAGCCCTAGCTGTCCTGGAACTAGCTTTGTTGACCAGGACGGCCTTGAACTCACAAAGATCTGCCTGCCTCTGTCTCCCTGGTGCTGGGATTAAAGTTATGTGCCACCACCTCCCAGTGGGGCCGTTCTTACTCAAGCCATCACACCATGCCCTGCTGATTCTGAGTTCTGAAATTTGTATCTTACTCTTTTTATGTTAGAGGTATTTTCTTCTGTTTCTCTGCAGTGCAGCCGTTTACTGCTAAGTCCCTAATACTATCAACTTTGACTTGGTCCCAAATCACCTCTCAAGAGACTCACAATGAGCAAAACACATTCAGCAGGGTCCTTCAGCAGGCTGCCTAGTGAACCTGCTGGGTGCCCGTGCCAGTGGGGCAGTGGGAGCCTTAGCAGCAGGTGCATTCTTAACTTTCAAGCCTCTTAGTCACAGTTAAATAGCCATCGAACCTGTTTGGGGGTACCTTCAGAACAATGGACATTTTTAAAATGTAATACAAATTAGGGTTCTGTGAGTAGATTTTCATCAGTTTTGAAGGAGTATATCGGGGATCATTTTACTGAGGATGTCAATTTCATAGCACACAGAAAATCCATGTTTAGAGACCTCAAAGAAAGAGGCAGCTGCTCGTTTCCTGTCTCCACAATATTTCACTTCTGTGGTGGTTTGAAAGAAAAATGGCCCCCGTAAGTCCATAGGGAGTGGCACTTTTAGGAGGTGTGGCCTTGTTGGAGTAGATGTGGCATTGTTGAAGGAAGTGTGGCACTGTGGGGGCGGGCTTTGAGGTTTCAGATGCTCAAGCTAGGCCAGTCATTCAGTCTCTTCCTGCTGCCTAGGGATCTAGATGTAGAACTCTCAGCTACCTCTGCACAGCACCATGCTTCCTACCATGACGATAATGGACTAAACCTCTGAAACTGCAAGCCAGACCCAATGAAATGTTTTCCTTTATGAGAGTTGCCGTGGTCCTGGTGTCTCTTTACAGCAATAGAAACCCTAACTGAGATACTTCCTTCTTCTTAGTAGGGTACTGACAATGTAATATATTTTTCCTGATGTGAAAACGAACAGTTGGGGCTGGCGAGTGGGCTCAGCAGTTAAGAGCACCTGTTCCTTTTGCTCAGGACCCAGGTGGTGGCTATCAACTATTTTTAATTTCAGTTCTGGGGGAATCTGATGCCTTGTTCTGACTTCTGCAGGTATCAGGCATGCATATAGTGTAGAATATACAAGCATGCATAATACTCATATACATAAAAAAAAACCAAGCAATGTTTGTTTCATTTTGTTTTGTTTTTGTCTTTTTTGTTTGTTTGCATTGATTTTTGTATTTGTGTTTTTTTGAGAGAGAAAGAGAAAGAAAGAGAAGAGAGAAAAAGAATATAAATTTGGGTGGGTAGGGAGGAGGGGGAGATTCTGGGAGGCACTGAAGGATGGGGAAAACATGATTAAAATATATTACATGAAAAATAATTTTATATTTTAAATAATTAAAATAATTTTTAAAGAATCAAGGCTACATTGGTCCAAATATTGAAATGAGAAAAACTTAAAACACAGCAATGATGATGAATGACAAAATAAATAAATTAGAAAAAAAAAAAGAATAAAGTTGAAAAAATTTCAGTGGAGAATTGTACTCTACTAATACCCAGTATTAATGCCCAGACCATCAAAATAATGTTAAAGAAGAACGCATTTAGAAGACTTGCACTTTTTGAAGTTATAAAAATTGTTACAAAGTCCCCATTACTCAAACGCCAATATTGGCTTAAATGGGCATGAGTGTGATACATGAGGTTTAGCGATACGAACCCTCACTGTTACCATCAGTGTCTGACAGACATACAAAGGCAGCTCCACGGAGGAACCAGACGCCTTTCGAAATGGCACTGGGAAAACTGAAATTTCACATATGAAAAATATATATATATATATATATATATATTATATATATATATATATATTATATAT
>NW_023413990.1:0-10702 GCF_903995425.1 Onychomys torridus | reverse complement strand
CAAAAAATGTGATGAGATACATGCAGACTTACACACATTCACATACATTAAAAAAACTTTTAAAAATCATGGTAAAATATACAAAGCATAATCTTGTTATTTTCTTCTTGAGATAGGGTACCATGTAGCCCAAGCTGACCTCAAATTCATCATGTAACTAAGGATGATCTTGAACTCCTGATCTCCCTTCCTCCACTTCTCAAGTGTTGGGATTATAGGTCTACACACCAAGCCTGGCCCTCTGACATAAAATTGAGAATTTAATTCCACCCACTCCTCACCCCACCCCTGTGCTGAGACTTGAACCTAGAACTTAACTGCATGCTGGAGAAGTAATCGATCTCTCTTGCCTACTTTGAATTTTTTGGGGTGGGGTGGGGCAGGATCTCACTATGTAGCTCTGGTTAGCTTGGAACTCGCTATGTAGACCAAACTGACCTCAAATTCACAGAGATCTGCCAATTTCTGCAAGTGCTGAAGTGTTGGGATTAAAGATATGTCCCACCACACCTTTTTTTTTTTTTTTTAAAGATTTGTTGTGCAGACAGGCTGGTTTCAAACTCCTGGGGCCCAGGGATCCTCTTACTGCAGCCTTCCAAGTGGCTGGAACTAGAGTCCCCACCACATCCAGCTCACTCAGGCTTTCAAGTACACAGTCAGTGGTGCGCAATAGTCAGCCCCGCTGTCTCTGGGCCTTTCTCATTTTCTGAAACTGAAACTCCGATCTGATTAAACAGTAACTCCCACATCCCCCAACAGTTCAGCCTCTGATAACCTTTGTTTTGCTTTCAATCTCTGGATTTGCCTGTCTAGATAGAGCTTGTAGTGACCTCATGTAAGGGCTGTCTGCGGCTGTGATGGGCTTTTTTAAATTAACATGATGTCTGTAAGGTTCATCTGATGGGATAGTGGGTGGCACATATCTGTAATCTTACTGTGAGGTGGGGGATGGAGAGAGGAGAATCACCTGGAAGCTAGCATGGAGTCATAGGTGCAACAGCAGGACAAGGGAGACTTAACCTGAGCAAGGTGGGGTTGAGAACCTAGGCTGAAAGTTGTTGTTTCCCTCCCCCACCCCATGATAAATCAATATATTAAAAAATGTTTCCTGTTAATGGCCGTGTGGATATTTTTCTGTTCTCTGGAAAGCAGAAGTTCCTGGTCTTAGCTCCTGTGCAGAATGCTACACCTTGTTTCCTTTCCCCACCAGAAGACACAGTGGAGTAGATCTTGCTGGCCCCTTGTGGGAGGTGCTATGGGACGTCTGTCATCTGGGAATCTCAGATGCATGTAGACCAAGACACCGAGTGGACTTTCCAGGGCCAAACAATCCCTCCACCAGTGTGCCCTCCAGGGCTCAAATAGGGAGGAGGCTGAGGCCCTAGAGGGCAAACATTCCATTGTCCCTTCACAGTGTTAGAACCCTGTCCTCCAGTCCTTGTGCGTGCGTGTGCGTGCATGTGTGTGCGTGTGCGTGTGCGTGCGCGTGCGTGTGCGTGTGTGTGTGTGTGTGTGTGTGTGTGTGTGTGTGTGTGTGTGTGTGTTTACTCTTCCGGGGATTTCCAAGATGCCTGTAGGCAAAGCCTCTTCATCTCAGACCTCATTAGAGGGCAAATCCCTGAGAGCTTGGGTTGGGAGAGCTGGTGCTGGGAGGCCAGGGTCTAAGACCATAGGTCGATTTGTAAGGCCGTTCTCCTGGCCCACAGCCAGCCCTTCTGATTTGACTAACTCCTGGGACTTTGTCCTCATGAGGCCACTTTAGTCTCTCACAACAGAGTGTCAGGTTGGCCTGGCAAAGGTGAGGGCTGGATAGAATGACTGTGATGGGGCCTGCTTTGTTCTGATTCTTGGCAGGCAATACCGCTGTGTAGCTTGCACAAGCGTGTGAGTGTAGGCAGGCGCTTGTGTGCCTTGTATTGCTGTGTTCACACTAATGGTGGAGCTCAGCCTGTGGCCTGTTACTGCTTGGCACTGACATCAGGGCCTGAGACCAAAGTATGTGTAAAATGTGGGGAAACCCCATTTTACTTAACAAAAACACAGTACTTTCTCCACTCCAGGCAGTCAGTATGGTGTCCCCCAGGGAACAGGGACAGTCAGGCTGCACAGTCTAATCAGTGATGGGTGTACACCAGTGATTAGCCATCAACTCCAACGTGGGCAACACAGGAGACCCCTCCCTCCCTTCCTGTTTTCTTTTGCTTGTTGGGACAGAGTCTCCCAGAGCAGCACAGGCTGGCCTTGAATGCACAACAACGATCCTCCTGCCTTAGCCTCCCCAGTGCTGGGATTATAAGCATGAACCCGCAGTTTTTTTTTTTTTTAAGGGATGTTTCTTTTGTTTTGAGACAGGTCTCTTCTAACATAGGCTAACTGTGAACTCCCTGTGTAGTCAAAGGGGACACTGAATTCTTTTTTTTTTTTTTTCTTTTAGTTTTTCGAGACAGGGTTTCTCTTGGAACTTGCTCTGTAGACTGTTCTCAAACACAGAGATCTCTCTGCCTGTCTCCCAAATGCTGGGATTAAACCAATGCCCAGGGACACTGAATTCTCGATCCTTGAGCATTAACCTCTCAAATGCTGGACTACAGGCATGAGCCACCATGCCTGACTGAAACCGTTTCATCTTCCTCCATCCCTCCCTTCCTCCCTCCCTCCCTCCCTCCCTCCCTCCCTTCCTTCCTTCCTTCCTTCGTTCCTTCCTTCTTTCCTCTCTCTCTCTCTCTCTCTCTCTCTGAGTTAGGGTCTCACTATGTAGCTCTGAACTCAAAGAAATCAGCCAGGCTCCTGCCTCCCAAGTGCTAGGATTAAAGGTACGTGTGCCAACACTCCTGGCTTCTTTTTCTTTTCTTTTTCTCCAGCTCCTTCTTTAAATTAAAATACTCTGTTATTGAATATATGATGTGTATATATACATGGATGTGAAGGTGCCACAGCATGCGTGTGGAGATCAGAGGACAACTTAGTGAAGTGGATTCTGTCCTTTCACCTTTACATGGGTCCTGGTGACAGAACTCAGGTCATCACCTTGCTTGGATGGCAAGTACTTTTACTGTTGACCCATGTCAAAGGCCTATGAGATTCTGTTTTCTAAGAGAAGAAAAAGCTAGTGACTTAAGTTCTAAACCGGCTTTAAACATTATCTTATATAAGCCACAAAAGCCCCATGATATACATCCTGTGTTATCTCCACTTTACATGAGGAAATACTCACGAGATTAGTGATTTGCCCGAAATCACAGGGCCAAAGCGGTGAGACTAACTCTGGGCACAGCATCTCAGGATGTCTACATGGGCTCCAGTTGTGGGCTCTGATTTTGAACTTCTCTGAGATCCACCCTGATCACGTAGGGATATGTGGTTGAGTGGCAGAGCCCAAGAGCCCATCACCATCACAGTCATTGCCACCATAGCTAAATACCCAGTGCTGTTCAGTGTTTCCTGTGGGTCAGGCTCTGCGCTGGAAATGGTCTTTGTGTTTATCATGGGACATCTTCACAAGGAACCTCGAAAGTACATCTGATTATTCTCTGTCACACAGGAGGCTCAGAGAGGCCACACCTAGGAAGTGGCAAAAATTGGAATTTGAAGTCAGGCCGCTACAGTGGAAATCTCACTCTCTTGTAAATTGAGTTTGCCTTTCGATGTTGGGGGTTGAACCCAGTGCCTCCCATCCTGAGCTTACACTTGGCCACTGAGCTGAATCCCCAGCTTCGCTTTATTTTATCTTGTTTTTGGTTTTTTGAGACAGGGTTTCTCCGAGTAGTCCTGGCTGTCCTGGAACTTGCTGGACCTTGAACTCACAGAGATCCACCTGCCTATGCCTCCTAAGTACAGATGCATGGAAAAAAAAAAAAAAAAAGAAAGAAATAAAAAGGAAAGGAAAGGGCATGACTACTCCTAGGTATGTCAGCGGAGAAAATTTATTGTAGACATGTGGGAGAACATAGTCAGAGGCAGAGAGTTCTGGGAGAGCCCAGAGTGGACATGACCAGACTGAGCTGGGCCATGTGGGAGAGGGAGGGGAAAAGGAAGGAGAGAGAGGGGAACCAGGTGCAGCAGCCTAGAGGCTAAAGGTCCAAAACGGACAGGTAACCACAATGTCTGGACTACATAGGAAAGAGGCTCTGGGGGAAGGGCAGCTTCCCTATATATCCTCCAGCTTTCCTTCTCCTAGGCTGGAGAGTTAAGAGGTAAAGGGTGACACATCCTGTATCAGGTGGGGACTGAGGGATGCTGAGAGAACCTGGCAGCCAGATCCAGCTTTAATATGTTAAATAGGCACCTCAGCTGTTTGTCCCCGGTTTGAAACTTAGCAGCTGAGAGTATTATTGTTATATTATTTTGAGACAGGCTAGCTTCAAACTCTGTGTTAACTACTGAGCCACTGCTTCAGTCCCCCAAGCTTTATTTTTTAATTGCCTCCAATTACAATTTAAAAAGTTTAGGGGAAAAAAAAAACTCTTCTTCTCTCTCTCCTCTTCTCACTCACATGTGTGTTTCACACAGGCCTGTCACGTCTGTCTTCCTATCCTCTATTAATACACAGCTCTTCTGTGGAAAAAAAAAAGTTTAGGAAAACTTTTTAATGTACCCAGAGTGTTAATAAACACATATAGAAGAGCAAACTCACTTTAAGAACATTAAAATGGAAAAGCTATTATCCATAGGCATTTGCTAACTTCTAAGAGATGATGCCATCCTCAAGTAACCGTATTGAGGTTATTAAAGCTGTCTCCATCACCCAAATATATAGCTTCATCCCTCCACGTAGGACCAAAAGAGACAAACTAGATAGTCCAACAAAGGAGAAAGTGTTCGAAACTAATACACGCCCTGATTGGATTCCCAAAATTGAGATAATAGTGAGTTCCTGCTTGTCTGTCTGTCTGCCTGCCTGCCTATCTATCTTTATTATTATTATTGTTATTGTTGTTTGTTTTTGTTTTTGTTTTTGTTTGAGACAGGACTCCTGGCTGTCATGGATCTTGCTCTGTAGACCAGGCCAGCCTTGAACTCACAGAGCTCTGCCTGCCTCTGCCTCCTGAGTGCTGAGATTAAAGGCATGCTCTACCATGCCCAGCAAGAGTGATCTTTCAGTGAGAGTGTCCCACAGAAGGAAATGTGTCCTGATTACAAGGGGAGTAAGAAGGTAAGTGAACTCAAGTCGGGTAGGGTTCCACGTACGGAGGAGTAGGGCCTCTATACAACTCAAAGAACTTGAGCAGCATCTCATCCACATTAGGTATATTTTTCAAAAATTTTATTTCGTGTGTGTGATTTTGCTGGCATATGTGTCTGCACCATATGAGCTTAGTAATTACAGAGGCCAGAAGAAGGCCTCAGATCCCCTGGAACTGGAGTTACAGGTGGTTGTGAATCACCACGTGGGTGCTGGGAACTGAACTTGGGTCCTCTGAAAGAGCAGCCAGATCTTAACCCTGGAGTCATTTCTCCAGCCCCCACATTAGGTTTTCTACTTTTGACATGGAGCCAGAATTCAGGACAGTCTGCAAACAGAATTTTCTTAGCACAAATCACTACGTAAAGCCAGGTGTGGTGGTGCACTCTTTCAATTCCAGCACTGACAGGCAGAGGCAGGTGGATGGCTGTGAGGTCAGCCTGGTCTACATAGCAAGTTACAGGATAGCCAGAGCTACATAGTGAGACTGTCTCAAAAAGCAAAAACATAAATATTGTACAGAATTATCAAGGGACTAATAAAAACATATAAAAGTGTTAATTCAATGGAATATTTTAATTAGAAAAAAATGAGGTCTCATTGTGTTCCCAGACTAGAGTGTGGTGGCTACTCATGGGTGTCCCTACTCCTGCTCAGCACAAGCAGACTGATTGTCTCTGATTCCAAGAGGTTTCATGTTGATGCCCAACTTAGTGCGGATACCTGATTATTGGAGTGCACTACAGCTCCAGGCACCTGAGCTCAAGACACCCTCTGCCTCTGGAGTAGCTGGGATCACGGGCCTGTGCCACCACATCTGGTTTGCTTTATCATTTTCAAACAACGGAGGGGAGCCAGGCATTGTTGCTCATGCCTGTAATCTCAGTGCTTAGGAGGCCAAGGCTAATTGTGAGTTCAAGGCCAGCCTTGGCTACATGAGTCCCTGTGTCAAACAAACAAACAAGCAAACAAACACAAACAAATCCCTCCCTCCCCAAAAAGCTGAAACAAACAACTCCAAGAACTGTGGTGAAATTTGTATAACATAAAATCTTTTTTTATTAAATTTTAAAAATCATTTTACGTACCAACCACAGTTTCCCCTCCCTCTTCTCCTCCCATGCCCTCCCCCATCTCATGTCTACCTCCCCCCTCCATCTCCATTCAGAAAGGGTAAGGCCTCCCATGGGAGTCAACATCCCATGGCATATCAAGTTGAGGCAGGACCAAGCTCTTCCTACCTGCATCAAGGCTGAGCAAAGCATCCCACCATAGAGAATAGGTTCCAAAAAGCCAGCTCATGTGCCAGGGAAAGGTCCTGGTCCCATTACTAGAGGCCCCACAAACAAATCAAGCTACACAACTGTCACCCACATGTAGAGGGTCTAGGTTGGTCCCATACAGGCTTCCTAGCTGTCAGTCTAGAATCAGTGAGCTCTCACGAGCTTGGGTCAGCTGTCTCTGTGGGTTTTCCTGTCATGATCTTGACCCCCTTGCTTATACAGTCCCTCCTCCCTCTCTCCAGCTGGACTCCCAGAGCTCGGCCCAATGCTTGGCTGTGGATCTCTGCATCTGCTTCCATCAGTTACTAGATAAAGGTTCTATGATGACAATTAGGGTGGTCACCAATCTGATTACAGGAGAAGCCTAATTCAGGCACCCCCTCCACTATTACTAGGAATCTTAGCTGGGGTCATCCTTGTGGATTCCTGGGAGTTTCCCTGGCACCAGGTTTCTCCTGGTTTCCCATAATGGCTCCTTCCATCAAGATATCTCTTTCATTGCTCTCCCTCTTTGTCCCTCCCCCAACTCACCCATCCCAATCCCTCATGTTCCCATCCTTCATCCCTTCCTCTCTATCCCCACCCCACCCCCAGTTACCCAGGATATCTCATCTATCTCCCCTTTCCAGGGTGATCCATTCGTCCCCTTTAGGCTCCTTCTTGTTACCCAGTTTCTCTGGGGCTATGGATTGCAGCCTGGTTATCCTCTGCTTTACATCTAACAGAGGGCTGATCTCCAAAATACATAAAGAACTTGAGAAGCTAAACATCAAAATATCAAATAATCCAATTAAAAAATGGGATACAATTAATTACAGAGACATTCTCAACACGATGTTTGTTTTTGTTTTTCAAGACAAGGTTTTTTTGTGTAGTCCTGGCTCTCCTGAATCCCATCACATTTTTAATTTACCTTTTTAAAAAGAAAAAGAAAGAAAGAAAGAAAAAGAAAAAGTTGGGTGGTGGTAGCGGCACACGCCTTTAATTCCAGTACCTGGGAGGCAGAGGCAGGTGGATCTCTTGAATTTGAGGCCAGCCTGGTCTACAGAGTAAGTTTCAAGACAGCCAGGGCTACAGGAAGAAACTCTGTCTCAAAAAAAGGTGGGTGGGGGTGTGCTTGCTGACATTCTGAGTTTGATTCCTGGGACTGACATGGTGGAATAAGAGAACTGATTCGTACAAGCTGTTCTCTTACACATATGGGCTGTGGCACATGTGCACTACATGTACACGTATAGTATACACACACACACACACACACACACACACACACACACACACACACACAAATAAGTGAATGTAAATAAAGAAAAACAAGAAGAGAGAGAGAGACAGCAAGATTGTTCATGAGGGAAAGTACTTACCCAAGGCAGAGTATGATAACCTAATTTGGATCCCTGAGTCCCACGGTGGAAGGAAAGAACCAACTCCCAAAAGCTGTCCTCTGGCCTCCACATGTTCATCATGGCATATATGTACCCACACTCACACACACATTATATACCTATAATAATAATAACAAATTTAATTTTTTTTACAAATTTAGACAGGATCTCTCTGTGTAGCTCTAACTGATCCGGAATTCACTATGTAGATCAGGCTGGTCTTGAACTCACAGAGATCCTCCGGCCTCTGCCTCCTGAGTGCTGGAATGAAAGGTATGTGCCACCACACCTGGCTTTTGATTCCAGCCTCCCAGAATAAAGGGTGACTAAAAAGCACCAGGCAAACTCTTTTCAGAAACCTCCAGGGAGTCTTCTTTGGGAATCAAGGAAGCTCGGACTAAAGGAACAGCAGATGGATCAGCGGCTGAGTAATGATGATAGAAAAGTCGGCATCTTTTGTGGTTCATTAGTGGGGACACACAAAGTCATCAGGCTCCAGAGTCCTCATCTTTTCCCTCAGAAATCCTTTGTTTTTGAGAGAGAGTCTCACTATGTAGCCTTGGCTGGCTTGGAACTTGCTATGGAGAACAGGCTGGCCTCGAACTCACAGAGATCTGCCTGCCTCTGCCTCCCGAGTGCTGGAACTAAAAGTGTATGCTGCCATAGTAGGCTTCTCTGGGAAGTCTTACTCGCAAGCCTCCGGTTACATATCCATTGTGCTGACAAACTTACAGCTTTCGGCTCCAGCAGTCCTGTATTCTCCCCTGTGGTTCAGCAGGTAGGGCACTGGGAGTAGGCTAGATGGTGACTGTGGATGGGGGCGTGTCTGCAGTGAGGGCTGCAGGCATCAGAAGGCGCGAAGGCCCCATGGGGCTAGAGGCTGCTCAATCACATGACTGGAAAGTGGGTCCTGCACAGGACTGCTTGGATGTCCTCATAGTGTGGAGGCTGTCTTCCTCAGGGGTGGTGTCCCACAAAGACCAGAGCGCCTAGAATTCCAGACACATTCCACTGTGTTCCCTTAGACACAAAGACCTGTCCTAACCCACTGTGGCTGGGAACCCAGTGACAAGAATAGCAGGGATTGAAGCACAGTCACATCCTAAGGCTTTCCTTTAACAGGTAAGAAGGGAGCAGACACGTGTCTGTGTGTATTCATCAGGGGAAAAAAAAAAAAAAAAAAAAGATGTCCAGGATCTTTATTGGAAAATCCTCCAGTGACTCTCTCCCTCAGCGCCTATGGAGCAGGATAGAGTCATATGCCTATGTCCCAGCTGCAAGAGAAGCAGGTGGACACCACAGGGGACCACCTCTGTCCATGAGGAAGAAAATGACTATTGGATAAATCAGATGTGGTGACACATACTTATGATCTCAACACTGGAGAGTTAGAGGTAAGAAAGATCAGAAGTTCAGAGTCATTCTCAGACACATAGCAAGCTCAAGACTGGGCTACACGACACCCTGTCTCACAAAAAGGAAGCTGAGGGACTGAGATGCTCAACTCAACAGTTAACAAGCTCTTGCTGCTTTCGCACAGGAGCAGAGTTCGGTCCCCAGCACCTCCATCAGGAGACTCAACTGCCGGTAGGGCACTGCACTCACATGCAAATTCACACACACACACACACACACACACACACACACACACACACACACAATTAAAAATAAAAATAAAAATAGGGGGCTGGGGATTTAGCTCAGTGGTAGAGCACTTGCCTAGCAAGCACAAGGCCCTGGGTTCCGTCCTCAGCTCCAAATAAATAAATGAATGAATGAATGAATGGATAAATAAATAAATAAATAAATAAAATAAGCCGGGCGGTGGTGTTGCAAGCCTTTAATCCCAGCACTAGGGAGGTAGAGGCAGGCGGATCTCTGTGAGTTCGAGGCCAGCCTGGTCTCCAAAGCGAGTTCCAGGAAAGGCGCAAAGCTACACAGAGAAACCCTGTCTCGAAAAACCTAAATAAATAGATAGATAAATAAATAAATAAAAATAGGGGGGCTGGAGAGATGGTTCAGAGGCTGAAAGCACTGGTTTGCTCTTCCAGAGGACACAGGTTCTGATGTCAGCTCACACACAGCAACTTCCAGCCGTTTGTCCAGTCCCAGAGGGATCGATGTCCTCTTCTGGCCTCTTCAGATACTGCGCATATGGCACCCGGACATACATGCAGGCAAAATACAATACATATACATTTTTTAAAAAGGGCAGTGAGGTAGCTCAGTGTGTAAAATCACTTGCCATGTAAGCCTGACAACCTGAGTTCAATCCCTGGATCCCATGTGAATATGGGAAAAGAGAACTGACTCATAAACTTATCCTACTGGCCTCCATGTGCACTCCATGGCATTCGTGTGCATGCATATCATGTACATATATACAATAACAGTAAATGATTTTAATTAAAAACAAAAAATAAAAGTAAAATCTCTGGAAGGATTTACATATATGTATACCAGATGTGATGGTACATGTCTATCATTTCATCACTTAGGAGGCCATAGCTGAAAGATCAGGAATTCAAGGCCAGCCTCAGCTACAGTGTGAGTTTCAAGGGTAGCATGGGCTTCCAGAGACAAGAGGGGACAGAAGAAAATGGGAATGAATACATGTCTGTCGGGTGAGGAAGTGTCTTTATCAGGTGGAGCCTAAGGATGCCAGAGAGGGTTACATGCCTACAACGAGGAAGGAACAGCCTCATTCCCAGGAAAAGGAAGTGTGATCCCAACCCTTTGAATGATCATGGGCCAAGAATAGTGACATATGCCTTTAACTCCAGCACTTGGGAGGCAGAGGCCAGCCTGGTGTACATATCGAGCTCCAGGCTAGCCAAAGCCACATAGTGAAA
>NW_023413989.1:0-58616 GCF_903995425.1 Onychomys torridus | reverse complement strand
GATTGTAAGGTTTTATTTTAACTTATCTTTTATCATACTGAGGAAATTATAACTATCTAGTCTTCAACAAACATCAAAGACCTCAGAAGGATATATTACCTGAGAAATGGGAGAAGGATGCAAGCAACTTTTGGAGTCTGGAGGGTAGACAGAGACAGCTGGCAGTCTGGACAGTCACCTAATGTGCTTTTGTAAAGTTGGGGCATCTGTCTTTAGCTAACAGGGCTACCAAGTATCTCGGTCACTTTTTTTAGTGTCCTGTAGAATGTCTGGCAGTTCCTCTGCAAAGCAGGAACCTGAAGGACCATTTTGTCAAGCAAAGTTCAGTGGTCACCTTTTTATGAGTCCTGCATGTCTAGTTGATCAAGCAGCCCAGGGAGGAACAGTTTCTTGCCAAAACGGCTATTTTTGCCAAGACGAAGATAAAATCCATATGGTATGTCTTCAATGCCCATCTTTCTCTCTGAAGTAAATCGGTAATGTCAGGTGCAGACATGTCCCACTGTCCAGAAAGTCTAAATTTTTAAAATATTTTAAATGCCATATTCTGTAGGTCTTTGAAGTATTTGAAGACTACCAATCTATCTGAAATATCTCTGTGTATACCTAGAAGACTTACCTAACATGGGTACGGATATGATTATCATAGATGACTAATATTAATCTATTTTTAATTATCCATTGCAATTTTAAATGAGCTGTACAAACATAATACTTTAAACAAAAGTAGAAATATACACACAGTATAAAAAATTAACTTTAAGTTTGTATCAATAGTCTAAAATCTATACCAATGTAAAAAATTTTAAACAACTTGTTGCTCTTTAAAAGTAAGTTCATTAATTTACCCTTTCATCCCATTTTATCTATATCACTGCTATATTTAACAGAAGCCCTAGGCTGGAGCTTCATGAAGATGTAGTTATCTGAATAACCATCATTCTCAATATGCACCAAGTATTTAAGGGATAGTAAGTGGAATGTAGTTTTTTGAAAGAAAGTGGTTCCCAAAGAGAGTGATACTAAGAGTTATGGATTTGTTGGAATGTGTATGGTCTAGGTAGAGAAAGGGCTGTCATTCTGCAAGTGGGTATTGAAGTCTCAATATATATATGCTAAGCTATGGCTAGTGTCTCAGACTATTTCTTGTTACCTGCATATCATTCTGTAAAACAGTAAGCTCTTTCTCCAGCACTGTGTCCGCCTGCATGCTATAATCCCACCATGATGATAATGAATTAAGAGTTGCTGTGGCCATGGTGTCTCTTCACATAGACAGAAAACCTAACTTCGCATTTAAGACACTCCCCATGTAAGTCTTTGTGAGAAACTTTAACATCTGTGAAGATGGCCACATTACAGTATCAGTCTTTGAAGACTGGCATTCCTACAAATAAATGATGTTAATGTTTTCTGAATGTTACATAGGCATATAATCTACACTGAAAAGTGTAACTAACAACCTGCTAGCACCCAGATGAAGCTGACATATATCCAGTTCCCAACAGTAGGATGTATTTCTCCTTCCTTGAGAGACCTTCAAATATATATATATTTCATAATTACGCTGATTATATCAGTATCAGAGTCAAGCAGCCTATATGGTTTGGAGTAAAAGAATACTATGGGAATGTATTCAGGAATCAAGAAGGCTTTTAGTTTTTGTTTTTTTTTTCTCTTAGGTAATTTTGTAACTGAGATACATAAACAATTAATATACACATGTTAGGAGAGATTGTCTGTATTTATAGTCAACAGCACCACAAAGTTTGAGTTTTGAAACTGAAGGTAAAGGACACTGTTGCTCTAAAGGGTTTACATCACTTTGCCTCATTTCAAATAGTTTGTGCTTTGACGTTTAGCTTGAATGGAAAGTAGAGCATTGGAACAAATATTCGTTAGGTAGTTTGAAACAAATGAGATCATGAAGTTGAAACATATTAAAACTTAATTTTCCATGTGACAATCTTTGCTTCAGTAATTAAAGAAATATGATCTGTGTATACAGAGGCCCCACAAGATTTTTAGCCTTAACTAGGGGTTAAAGCCCTGGAGTGGATGAAAAAGACACAAGAGTATGAAAGTTTGGAGAAAACGAAGATAGAAAACAAGAGGTAGCTGAGTATATACTAATAAATTTGCTAAATGAATTGAAATAACCTCAAAATAGAGACAAATAGGGCCAATACATAACATTAAAGGGGTGAATTTAGCCAGAAGACATTTCTCAATTCCTTGACACTGATGCTTAGTAATGTTCAGAAAGTGAGGCATGTTGGAGGGGATGAACTTTTACTCAGCTTTTCCTTCAGTTTCCTGTTTGCTGAGAGGCCCTCACACACCATCATCATGTTCTAGAAGCAATGCTAGGGGTGTTGTAACTGATGAAGGTGGGAATGGATGACACTTGAGAGAACATTTGTGGTCCAGGGTCCTCAGCTGCAAATGCTTGTCCTGAGTTTCTAACATCTTATTTAAATGATCTTGAATTCGTTTCTTTTTATTTATTCATCTCTGCAATCATGCACACCAATCTCAGTTTCCCCTCCTTCCACTCCTCCCAGTCCCCTCTCATCCCTCCTATATCTCCTAGATCCACTGCTCCTTTGTTTCATTTAGAAAATAGCAGTCCTCCAGGGATATCAATGAAAAATGGCATAACATGCTACAAAAGACTAGGAACAAACCCTTATTATCAAGCTAGTCAAGCATCCCAGTAGAAGGTAAAAGGTCCCAAGACCGGGCACAACATTCAGAGACACTCCCACTCCCATGGTTAGGATTCCCACAGACACTTGAATCTAAACAAACACAGAGTATATGTAGAGGGCCTAGCAGACCCTTGTAAGCTCTGGATTTGCTGCTTAGTCTCTGAGCCCCTATGAGCCCTGTTTAGTTTCTGTGTGTGTTCTCTTGTGTCCTTGTCCTCTCTGGCTCCTACAATCCTTCATTCCCCCATTCTCCAGTATTCCCTGAGTTCATTTGCTTTTATTAATCAGAGTGTCAGGTATGTAGACTGCATGGCTGGCAGGCCTTTCTCATACTTTATTGTGTCTCCCTCTACTGGTTATCTGTTGAACTAACTGTTCATTCTGAAGGAACATCTGAGCATGCTTTTCTTTACAGAAGTTGAGTAGTGAACAACATAATGCAGATCTTTGATAATGTTGCAGCTGTCTGAAAGCACAGCACCCCAAATTATTTGTCTTGGTAAATAGTTATGTAGAATTCCTTGCTGTTTCTCACATGAAATGGTGATAAATCTTTATTATCCGAGCATTCCATATTGTATTCCACCATATACCATGATAATGATAATTATGTAATTTTAACTGATGAATTAAAAAAGTGAAAGGCCTCAGATGTCATAGACTTATATCCTTGTATATGTGGTACAGAATGTAAATTTAATAGCCTAGTCCCATTAAAGAAGATCCTCAGAGGACTAGATATCAAAACATCCCCTTATCTTCTTCCAGATTACATGCACGTATGTGTGTGTGTGTGTGTGTGTGTGTGTGTGTGTGTGTGTGTGTGTGTGTATTTATGTGTTATATTTTGCATATCTTGCCACTGAGAATTATTCAGAGTACTGAGTAGGGACACCTTACCAAGGGCAATACTGATTGATGTGTCATATTACCTAGAAGTCCTGATTATGATTCAGCCTAAATCTAGAGATGTCAGTTCATCACGTTAAGTTTTGAACATGCAACATTTCACATGAGCCATTAATCAGCCCAGAGCATATTTTTAAATAAGGACAATGTATAGAAAAAAATCTGTACTGTGTGAAGTTCCTTAAGAATCACAATACTACCTGCTGCTCTTTAGAGCAATACTGTGTCATTCTCACAGAACATGAACCAATAGCTCTTCCCTGTGTAATAAAAGCAGCTGTCAGCCTTGGAGTCCTGTTAAATATGTTTGTGAACTTTACTTAAGTATAGGCATGCTCTGAAAAAACTGGGGATGTTAGATTGCTCACATTGAGAGTTTTATTGGACTGAACAGTGGTCTGTTTTATTAAGGAAGTAGTAGTTTAGCATTGAACTCTAGCAGATTCAATGGGCATCTTAATTTACTTGAGTATCAGTAATAGTATCTAAGTGTAGGAGTGAGGGGATGGGATCTGTGGGTGGTATGTAAAGTAGTAGAAAAATTTCTTAATGCAAAAAAAGAATTGGGCTGCCCTATATATGTGCAACTGCACGTATTTATGTATGATAGCATATATAGAATTCTTCCCAATGCTGCTGACCTTTCACAGAAAGAAACAGACCCATATTTGGTTCATTTGATTTTAGTGAACACATTACAGATGGCCACTCTTGGGTTCCAATTGGACAAAGACCCAACCCTGTAATCATTTGAATATTCCTTCAAGCAGCACAGGGTGGGGGAGGGCAATGTTTATCTAGTGACAATCACCATTCTTTGGACTGCCAATCACTATAACAATAGGGATACACATTTTTTAGGTGTTTGATTCAGTTGGTATCCAGCATTTTCTCCTATTCCCTGTCCACTTATGAGAGCAGTGTGGGCACATTTAATGCCCACAGGTAATCAGTGGACAGTGGAGAAACCACTGCACTGACAATTCCTTGTGTTGCAGATGTAGAAAAGCCTGTCCTGGGACTCTGGTACCCAACAACCCTCTTTCCTGGGTATAGTAAGATCAGTGTCACACCTGCTTCCTCTCCCATTGGCACCCATTATAGTCTAGTTGCAGACCCAATGCAACTGCTTGATTGCATATACTTAATACCTTAATGGAGGGTTCAGATTAGTATCAAAAGAGTTTCTAAAGCTGAGAACATATAGGCCAGAGGAAGAAATCACCTCAGTAGGTCAGAAAAGAGATATTTGACCTAATACAGATGACATAAAATATCTTCCCCCAAATTGAAAGGATCATTGTAGGAAAGTAAAAGTTATCAGTGCCTGACTTCAGTAGTTCCTTACAATCTCTTTTATCTATTTTTCATATGTTGATAATTGTTAATGATATGAATTTATGCGAAAGAATTCTTCCTCCCTGTGTTTTTTCTCCTCTTTGAGAGACTGTCCAAAGCTTCTTAGAATTTAGACACTAGATCACACCATTTCTTTATCTGTGGCTATAAAGACATTGACTATGGAACAATGTGTGAACTTCCTATCTCCACAGCCTCTTGAGATTGCTGTGCAAAGGTTCTTGGGATTGGGATTTGTCTACACTAGATGAGTAGCACACTAATCTATGGTTTCCCAGTGTCCCTCAATAGTCTATACATAGGAGACACTCCAGGGATCTAGCCAAAATTAATGGAATCAGGCATGTTTTTTTTTATTGTTGATGTGGTTTTCCTCTAAGTAATCTCATGATTTCTGACACTTCAATGGGCAGTACATTATGGAAGCCCTGGAAGTTTAACCACCAGTCCAAGAATTAGATTATAGATGGACTGTAGTGTTATTTGCTCTCAGACAATGGAGTTTTCTGCAATATGGGCTTCCAAAGGAATGTGGAAAAGGAAAGATTTAGGGTGGGTCCAGGGAGTGACCCAGTTATGTCCATTTTAGTTCTATCCATCTTATCATGTCTTGTGTCCAGTAATAACTGTAGAATGTTCCGAGAATGCAACTTTAAGAAGAAGGTGAAGGCAGAGGCTGCTGAAAGAAAGAGCCCAGACACTGTGTCAAGTCAACCCTAAAATAGATACTTTGAAAGGGACATTTACATTTCCCTGGAGGGTAAGACAGCAGATGGCATCCCTGCTGTTTTCCTCAATTGTAGAGCAGGTGCAGCACAGAGGCTGTCTTCCAGCATTAGGCTTCCTGACCCTGGACCCATGTAACAATGAATTCAATTATGCCTGTCTGTAGAGAACAAATACACTCCTCATAATTAGTGTGTGTGTGTATGTGTGTGTGTGTGTGTTTGTGTTGTGTGTGTGTGTGTGTGTGTGTGTGTGTGTGTGAAGGTTCTATACCAATCTTTTGTGAAATGCATCAGAGATTGTGAAAGTCAGTATGTAGTTGGAGTGAGTTGTACAGACAGATAAAAAAAAGGGGAAAATAATAAGTGTGATTGTATATTTATAAAAGGTTCATACACAAACTAAATTCTAATTTCAAGGGGTTTTTTGGAAAGATGGCCCAGCAGTTAAGAGCAATTCTTTTTCTTACAAAGGACCCAGCTTCATTTCCCATCATCTGTATCAGGTTTGAAGCCACTCCAGTTCCAGGGAACTTGGCACCCTCTTCTAACTTATGTGTGTACCAAGCAAACATGTGTTACACATGCAGACAAATAGTCAGATACATTTTTAAAAGCCCTAGATATTAAAAAACTTAATTACAACTTTCAGTTATGTTTGACATAGTAATCAAATGAAAAACATTTACATATCAACTGTGTCTTTTTAAGGCAGTTGCTGCCAACTATGAAAGTTGAAGTTGCGGGCAGAAGTGGGGAGGACAGGGGAACCCATGGCTGATGTGTAAAATTAAAACAAAATATAACAAATAAAAAAGGAGAAAAAAAACTGCATGTTTTCACTAAAAAAAAAAAAAAAACCTAAACTAAGAGACATGCCCTCTTAGTATCTGGTAGATATATTGAACCTATAGCATATGAATGTTTAGTAACCATTGTACATTCAAGGATGGGGATGATTGCTTCTAAGAGAAAGCTCAGATTTCTTGAAGACCATGACTTGTATTCAAAGGGGACAGAAGTTATGACAACAATTGAAGCCTCATAGTAACAATTGACGTTGATATAATCCAAGTTTAATCTAGGATAAGATATTCTATGCACAGATGGATGAGGAGAAAACCTATGACTTTGTTCTTGGGTAATTGGAGTGCCATTAGCAAGTAACATGGGACTATTTACCTGAAATTATTGATTAGTTATATGAGAATATGTCCTTCCTGACAAACCATCTCTCCCAGTATTATTTTATCACTCTTCTGGGAATCATTGTGAGCAAGAAGCTACATGTATATTGTGGAGCTCATTCTCCATGGATCCATCTACAAAATGCTCCCATAACTAAGGCTCAGGGAAGAGTTTGGAAAAGGTAGTGGGAATATGTTAACAACCACAGGATCAGGGAGTTTGCATAAGACTGTGTCTCTGAGCAACATCAGAGGCTGTACCTATAGAAGCCCACCAGCATGACTACTCAAATGTGAGCTGAACAAAGATGACACTGGAGAAAATTCCAAACTGATGGGCAAAAGCCCACAAGGCCTTAACTTTAAGCAAAGAATTGCAGGAAACTGGGTAAATCTGAAAATAGGAAAGGTGGTGTTCCCCAGGGAAGAGCACGCACTTGATTGTTCATTGTCAAATGTTCATCCCTGAAAACATACATACAAGTAATGTTATATGGACTAAACACTTCATATTATAACATCTACAAATACCTATGAATGGACCTTGTAACTATTTATGTACTTTCTAGAGCTGTACCTTATCTAAAAGCTTCTGGAATAGAGGGAAATATAACAAGGAAATTCCACATTGAACATGACAGTAATCAAACTAATGTGCAACTCAGAGACTGATGCTGTTCTTTGTTGTTCAAAGAAGAAGACATTCACTACAAATAAACCTGTACTCTTATAAGAGGAGAACAGGCCTGTACTGATTTAATGGTTTGGCCAGGCCTGTGACCCATGCTGAGCCATTGCAGATTTGCACATGCCCAGAACAAAGCCCACTGACCTGAGGACTTCTTCATAGTCAGGTCACACCCTGTGCTAAAGTCAGCCTCACACAATTCACGGCACAGACATGAGGACCCCCACTCAGCTCCTGGGGTTGCTGTTGCTCTGGCTTACAGGTAAGGAAGACAGCATTGGAAATGTGTTCAGCTGATTGTGGTCAGTGCTGCCAGGTCCCTGGGGAAATCTTCATCTAACAGGACTAATTGTGTGGCAACATTTTTCTTTTCCATTTTCCACTCTTAGGTGCCAGATGTGACATCTAGATGACCCAGGCTCCAGCCTCCCTGTCTACATATCTGGGAGACAGTGTCACCATCAAGTGCCAGGCAAGTGAGAATTACAGTACTTTAGCATGGTATCAGAAGAAACCAGGGAAAACTCCTAAGCTCCTGATCTATGATGCAAACAGGTTGTCAGATGGGGTCCCATCGAGGTTCAGTGGCAATAGATCTGACACACAGTTTCCTCTTAAGATCAATGGCCTGCAGCATGAAGATGTGGCAACTTATTACTGTCAGCAGGGTAGCAGTTACCCTCACACAGTGATTCAAGTCATGACATAAACCACCAGGGAAGCAGAAGTGAGAGCCTGTGCTGCCCCAACTGCTTATTCTAGGGTCTCCAGCTGCTGAGAGTGTTTCTCTTTGCCAGGATTTGAATGTTATGTGACGTTTTTTGTATTTTGTTAGAGAAAATTAATCCCAGCATTAAAAATAGAAATAAGTCTCATGACACACATGAAAAATACCTTTTCCAAATTTGCAGAGTTTGTGCAATAGCTAAAATTAATACAACATAGATATCAACACACACACACACACACACACACACACACACACACACACACACACATACACACCAGCAAATTGATTTACAAAAACCCAGTTGTTTTCTACAAGAAAATTATCTAATTTTCACAGAATGAATCAGGCTGGGGAGATGACTTAGTGCAGTGGTTCTCATCGTTTCTAATGCTGCTACCATTTACTAGAATTCCTTATGTGGAGACCCCCAACCATGAAATTATTTTCCTTGCTACATTATAGCTGTATTTTTTCTCCTGATATGGATCATAGTGTAAATAATTTTGGAGATAAGGTTTTACAAAAGGAGTCACAACTCACAGTTTGAGAATTGCTGCCTTAATTTTAAGAGCACTGAATTCTCTTTTAGAGGATCTGTGCTTGATTCCAAGCACAGATGACTGCTACCTCCTGTCTATAACTCCAGCTCCAGTGTCGCTGAGGCCCTCTTCTGGCCTCTGAGGGCATTGTGATATAAGAACAAATATGCTGGGATGACAACAGTACCCACAAACTAAAAATAGTTAAATCTTAAATATTTCAGAAAAATTCATACTGGGAAGAGATTTTTCTCATAATCTAGAGTCCATTTTTTACTGAAAGTAGGGCTTCCTGACCACATGGTCCTCAGTGTATGAACTCCCATATTATGTGCATGGTAGAGAGGAAGATTTCCTGTGTTGTGTGTTTGTTCATTTTTCTTCTTAAAGAGAGGCAAGTTTCTTGGTTAATTTTCTATCACTATAAAAAACATAATGACCAAAGCAATTTATAAATGAAAGTATGCATTTGGGGCCTCAAAGTTCTAGAATGTTAGTCCAAGTCCAGTGTGGTGGGAAGCATGGCAGCAGGCAAACAGATGCAGCCCTGGAGAAGTAGCTAAGAGTTTAGATCTTTAGCTGCAAGTAGGAGACAGAGAGATAACCGAGACTGGAACAACTTCATCAAGCTGCATGCTCACCACTCTTCAAACAGAGCTCTCAACTCATTCCAACCCATGCCTTCACAATGCCTTCCAGGATGGCCAAGTAAACCCAGACAGTTCCGACAAAGTAGGGACTGTCAACCAATCCAGTCTACAACTGACTTTGCACAGTAAATGGTGCCCTTAATTACATTTTGTGAAAAATGTTCTGTTTATTTTCTTACACTTATATATTGTCTACCATGTATAGGATTACCATCAGACACATCACAGGAAAAAGACATGTACATTGAGTTAAGCCTATCAATCAATATAGAAAATCATATACATTAGACCCCTCAGCAAAAACACCTTTTTCTTCTGGATGACAAACAGAAGCTCCTAGAATTATCTATTGAGTAAACTTCAAGTGGTAACTTCTGTTCTATAGCATTTTACCTGTCCTGCAGTTCACTTTAAGTCTGAATAAAATTATTGATGTCTTGTTACAACATGGATCATATTAAACCATTCTTTTATTAAAATAAAAAGAATTATATCTCCATTTTTTCTTTTAATCAATTTAGTCATTAATTTCCCATAGGCTCCTGCATAGTTAATGCAATTACCCATTTTCTATTTTCTCTGTGGCTCTATGAAGTTACCTTTTTATTTTCTGAAAAGTGCTGAGGATACTTCAAAGGTTGAACATTACATGGTTTAAACATAAACCCAAGAATCAACATGACTTAGCCACAGTTGGCTGTATATTTGTATCACTCAGGAACAATACAGGATTGCCTGAGGAGGTCTGAATACAGGATAGTTAGGCGACTTATAACTTCATGGTAGAGAGCTCTAACTTCAAAACAGCACCAGGGAATTCAGTGTTTCCCATAATAATGTTCATGATATTAAAAGCTTTCAAATAAATTCATAGGTGTTTCTCAGATTCTTGTTGCATGAATCAATTCCTTGATTATTTTTTGATCTGAAAGATATTCCATGTCTGGTTACTTCAAATCATATCCACTAATTGATGGAAAATCCTGAGGTTTAATCCTAAGAATTGATAATTACAAGTAAATTTATTCTTTACAAATACTCTGTATATTTTTCTATGTGCAAATGAGGTTTCAATGTGAAAATGATATTTCAACACCTGTGGAGAAATACAAGGATGAGATTTTGTTAGCTGACTAAAGAGATAACCTAAAGAATGGAAAAAATATTTTCCAGTTATAGGTATGACAGATGATTAGTTTCTAGAATTGTGTTGATTGGTTTTTTTGTCTACTTTATACAAGCTAGTGTTTTCTGTGAAAAGGAAACCACAATAGAGAAAATGGCTCCATAAGCCTGGCCTGTAGGCAAGACAGTGTGTTTTTGTCTGGAATAATGATGTAAGTGGGAGGGCCAACGACACTATGGGAGGTGCCACCCTTAGGCAGGTGATCTTGGGTGCTATAAGAGAATAGGTTGAGGGATGGAATAAAAACCAACCCAATATAATGTGCTATAGATATGGAGGAACCACAAGATCTTGTACCCCACAAAAATATAATTTATTAAATTTAAAAAGTGTTTTAATGGTAATATCAGGTATAGCTGGAAAATGCTGTCCCCAGAGCTACATTATTAAACAAAACTTGAATGTAGGCATGACCGCATCACTGTGATTTGCTGGTGAGGGGGGACACAGAGGTCACCAAATAATACAGAGCTTATCTATTACCCACAAGATCTAGATGATTCACCCACATTAATGATGATACCATGTACTTTGATTGCATGATATGGATAAATGAAAGTTGAAAAGAGGTGGAAGCTATTATATGGCTGGTTAGCTTTGATAGTTCTGGAAGATATATGAAGTTTTCTGGGAGAGAGAAGACATTGATGATCTCACACTTACAGGAACCTAACAGTCTACTAGGATAAACTGAACAGTGACCTGTGCCCACCTGTACAGCAGTAACACTCCTGTTATTTAACCAAATGCTTTCTTACTGGATTTTAGAATAACTCCAGAGCTGTGTACTTTAAATGTGGTGAAACACACCTTAAAATCAGTCCACAGACTCTAGAGGAGAATTTGATATTGTTCAGCTAAACTGACCAAGTGCTCAGTATCCCTCTGCTGTGGGATACTGATTTTCTACCCTCGTTTAATAAAATGCTGATTGGCCAGTAGCCAGGGAGGAAGTATAGGTGGAATAAGCAGACAAAGAGAATTCTGAGAAGAGGAAGGCTGAGTCAGGATATACCAGCCTGTTGTCCAGGGAGCAGCATATGGCCTTGTTGGAGGAATTGTGTCACAGTGGGGGTGGGCTTTGAGTTATCATACTCAGGAAACCAACCAGTGTGTCTCTCAGTTGACTTCCTGTTCCCTGCAAGATTTAACATTCTCAGCTCCCCCACCATATCTGCCTGCTCACTGTCATGCTCCCCTTCATGATCATAATGGACTGAACCATTGAAATTGTAAGCAAGCCACCACTATCAAATATTTTTTATAAGAGTTGCCATAGTCATGGTGTCTCTTCACAGCAATTAAAAATCCTAACTAATTCAATAATAAAATATCCTAATATTTTCATCAGTCCTAAAGTGGAAAGAATAGGTTAAGTAAAGTTAAGACAAAATCAGCCTTGTGCTACCTGATTTAACATATAATCCTCTACTGATTGACATGCTTATATGCAAAATTTAGCAGAACTCTGAGGCAAAAGTAAAAAGATCAACATAAAACAAAAGTACAGATAACAGGCTTTGTCTTGTTTACAGTAACACATTTTGGGCATCTGAAAGTATAAGTGAAAATTCAATGTGTTTAGCAAAAGCCACCTCTAATATCCTTGTTATTACAGCATGACAAGATATAAATTAAATTTACAAAATGAGATAAGCTGTATTTTCAGATGATGGTTAACTATTTAGAAAATAATGTTTTGAAAGAATACACACTCAAAAAAGTCTTTCAGGAAAAGTTCTGTGAGAGCCAGACATCAAGGGACCAACTAGAAGTACAGTCAGAAACACAGGGTGGAATGACTGGTACTTGATCTTGGACTTTCAAGCCCCCTACACACTAACAACATGAATTTCTGTTATTCATGTCTCTGGGTCTTTATGTTAGACTGTAGAGACCAGTGTTCTGTCTTCACCCCCCTTCATCAGAAAAGCACCAGCAGACCCCTCTTGTACCAGAAACAGCTTTGCTCCATTTTAACTTTTGTTCTGACTCTGGTAAAGAAGGAGGAGCCTTCATGAAAATACTCATAACTCTTTCCTCTGCCTATACTGCAGCACTAACCCAGGACTTTGCATATTGCTCCCTAGGGAGAACCCAGCCGTCCTAGTCTGAGATAAAAGTAGTCCTCTTGTAATGACTGATCAGTCTCCTGAGACTGTCTCCTCACAATGAAGTTTCCTGTTGTGCTGTTGGTGTTGCTATTGCTCAGGATTCCTGGTAAGAACATTGAGAAAGGAGGATGGGTAGTGGGGATGAGCCCTGAGTCTCACTGCTGATCACATGGGTTCTGTCCATGTAGGGAAGATGGATCTTATCCTCCAGGATGGTGCCTGTGAGGTTTGCATCTGTGAGAGGGAGGACCCAGATGGAAAGGAACCTGTATTACAATGAAAATTATGCTACAGATGGACTGGGATGGTCTAAATAACAGCTAGAAGCCCCTTAGGGCTGTTAGTTCACTTGATCTGTGAAAAAGTAAATTTTAGTGTATAAAGCATTTTATGTAATATAAACATCTAAACTGAAATAAATTTTAAAAAATCAACTAAGTTTGTTCATGACTTTGTACTTCTCTGTCTTTATTTCAGCTTCCAGAAGTGACATTGTGATGATCCAAACTCTACTCTCCCTGCCTGTCAGCCTTGGAGATAAAGCCTCCATCTCCTGCAGGTCTAGTCAGAGCGTTGTACATAGTAATGGAAACACCTATTTGCAATGGTACCTGCAGAAGCCAGGCCAGTCTCCACAGCTCCTGATATACAAGGTTTCCAACAGATTTTCTGGAGTCCCAGACAGGTTCAGTGGCAGTGGGTCAGTCACAGACTTCACACTCAAGATCAGCAGAGTGGAGCCTGAGGATTTGGGAGTGTATTACTGTTTGCAAGGTTCATATATTCCTCGCACAGTGATTCAGACCCTAACAAAAACATCTTTGCTTAGGGCGTCCAGCTGCCAAAGATGTTACATCTCTATGAAAGAGAAGTGCTGGGGAACTCCTCATGGATTGCAGCTGAGGGCCTTGGAGCATGAGTACCATGGCTACACCTCACTGGCCATGCATTTCTGGCCTCATCAGCTGCAATAACAATGATATTGCATTTGTCTCAGGAAAATGGTGATCTTGTACCCTCTCATCAACCAGGAATAATGGTGTAAAAGCTGAATGAAAACCTATTTTGATTTTACAGGACTTTTCTGCCTTTCTGACTGAAAATTATCCATTGAAGCAGTCAGGAACTGATACATATTCCTCTATTAAACTGTTCTATTGCTGTGAAGAGACACCATGACCATGGGAAGTCCTGTGGAAAAAAAAAAAGCATTCAAACAGTGTTTGTTCAGTGTTTCAGAGGTTTAGTCCATTGTTAGGTTGGGAAGTGTGGTGGCATACAGGCAGACATCGTGCTGGACAAGTAGATGAGGATTGTACATACAGATCTATAGGCAGCAGGAAGAGCAATCCACTTGGCCTGATTTGGGATTTTCAAACCTCAAAGCCCAATATCAGTCATCATTCTTCCCACAAGGCCACATTCCCTAAATCTTTCAAATAGTGCCACTCTCTGATGACTAACCATTCAAATCTATGATCCTATGGGGACCATTCCAATTCAAACAACCACATGATGTAATCATTTTATTTGCTACATTTTATGGTTTTCCTTTAAATTACATTGAATAATATGAATATTGCATACCCTACCGTACATTTAATGGCCTCATTAAATAAGAAACACAGAGCAAAATACAGAGTTAAAATCCCAAGAGGTCAGAGCAGTAGCTAAGAACTGAGACTAAAACTGCCTTCTTACCACCCACTGCCACTGCTGGCTTTCCCCTGAGAAAGAGACCTACTATTCCCTGTGTGTCTGTCTTTTTATTGACTTTCTGTTCTGCCTTCATATTGGTTGTAAACCCAACCACATGACCTCCTCACTGACTGTTTATACAGAACTCAAGGTCTTCTATGGTTGGTATTGAGGTTAAAGGCATGTGTCTACATGCTGGCTGTATCCTTGAACACACAAAGATCTACCTGCCATGTTATTGGGTTTAAGGGCATGTGCTACCACTGCCAGAATTCTGCTATGGCTTGCTAATAGCACTGACCCCCAGGCAACGTTATTTATTAACATACAAATAAAATCACATGTCAGCACAAATAAAATATCACCATAGTCCACATAAGCTTTTAGCAAGTCCAGAGATCACAGTCATTTAGAGAAGTGTAGTCAGGAAGTGAAGCTTGGAGTTGTCTGCCAGCCAAGTAGAAACCTGGTGAGACGAATTTAAAATACGAAGAAAAGTTAAATTTTATGAACTTTATTTGGAATTTTTAGGCCCACAGTATTACTAATTGGGAAGGGTTGGAATCCCAAGACCAGGAGAGAGAAAAATACCACCTTTAAGAATAGACAAGTGGGGACAATTTGAGCTGTACTTATCTGGAATCTTTCTGACCTCTGTGAAGTGCATCCAAATTTTATAACTCTTTTAATCCTCTGAGGCCTTTATGATTTAGCTTACAAAATGACATAAAAATGTGTCTGTACTGAAATCCATATCATAGATAAAGCAGGTGAAGTGAACTCATACATTTGAGTCCTAGAAAGAACTATAGATTTGTGTTAAAAACCTGTGCTTTTTCCTTCTGTCTAGAAAGCAAGGTATAAATTGTACAGAGATTTTTTTGGCCTGATAAGAAGCACTTTTAAGTTTATATATAGATGATAACAAAAGTAAATCTAAAATATTGAGCTTGTGCCTGAACAGTAAGTAGTTATTGCTCCACCTGCTTATCAGAACTTTATTAAATGTTAGGCTATGAACTTTTATATCATAGAGGTGGAGAGCATTCCAAATCATTTCTCATAATCTAAATCATTTATTTATATCTTCACAACTTGCATCTATATGTGGAAATCATTTTCTGAGATCCTCAAAGCTTATAAGCTTTCATATCCTCAGACCTCTATGTATCTTAAAGCATTCTTAGATAATCAAAACTTGCATAGACTTCCCTATCTTCAAACCTTTTCCCAGACCGTATTTAAACCTTTGTGACTTACTCAATTTTTTTCTTAAAAATGAGTTAACCAGATGGCTATAGCTTTATGGAAGTATCTGGTTGTCTAATGCTGCCAAGCTGACAAAGTTATAGCTAGCCTAGCCATTAGTACTATCAGAGATCAGAGAAGCATGAATTTACGTGCAGACTGAACAGTGTCTGATTCTATACATGACAGGGACCAGTCCATATAGCATTGGAGGCACAAGTATCAGAACAGTACCAATCTTTGGATTTTAGGCCCTCAAAGGAGAATTTTTCCTGTTCAAGAAGGTCACAGGAAAGAAAAATCTTACTTTGTCTAGGCAAACTGAGTGCAGTCAATTCTCCAGTGTTCTGCTGCTTCTTCACAGTCTGTGCCAGTTCCTGGCAGCAGGTACTGCATGAGGGCATCCTGCTCAGTGGTCAGCATTGCCATAATCCAGGTGGAGACATTGTCGTGCCTTATAATCATCTTTGGAGACCTTGGGTCACTACTAGGAACTTGGAGTATGTCTGATATAATAAGCTATTAGATAAACATTTTAAATGCCATATTCTGCAGATCTCTAAAGTATGAGGGATGTCCAGGTATATCTGAATAAACAAACTTTGTTTCTAGTTACCTGTTTTAAACTCAATCTTGAAAACATATACAAGGGACTCTCTAATTATTATATCAGTAATTAGCATGACTACAATTAAAGAATGTGATTATTTATAAGATGACTATTTACTTGTGTTCTCTAAGGGTCTACAGTAAGTAGCCTTAAAAACAATGATTTGAACTGAAGTACTTTTAGTATCAAACACAGGTTCAGTAAAGAAATCAAAACAAAATAGCCATATGTTAATGGAAGGGCCCTACATTCCTTTTAGTATCAATATAAAATATTTATATGACTCAGTTTATCCAAATAGCTTAAGCTAAACAAATTTAGCAAAGACAGTGAGGCTAGACATACATTCTTAAGCCTGAATTGACCTTGAGTAAGGAGAACCATTCTCCAAGTCACTAGTTCTCAACTTTGCCAATGCTGTTTCATAAGTGCAGTTTTGTCATTGTTAGGAACCTCAGTTCAAACATTGGACATACAGGTAGTCTTAAGCTACCCATGTAGAAAGTTGTGGTTTATTTCTTCTGTTTTTTGTCTTTGTTTTTTTTTCACTTACAAAGGGTCAGAACTCATGGAATCTGAAGCTGTTCCAAGCCCTTTGCCCAGGTAATTGTCTTTTTGCATCACAAGATATGAACATTTCAATTTCTGGTGACTATCACCCAGGTGACTATTAAATTACAAAGTTTAGCTGCCAGAGCAAGGTACATTCTTGAATATAAAAGCATTGAGGTACACCTTTAATATTTATCAAACACCTTATTTATTAAGCACATCAAGCCATTTATAAGCTTGCTATTGAATACTTGGCAAAGACATAAGCACTTAGGTGTAAATCTCTAAGTTTGCTTTTGTGAATCTGAATAGATCTTTATAACCTTAGTAAATGATGGCTGCTAGCCATGTGGCTGCCTATATCATGATGTCTCTACTGTTAAGATTGCCAAAATAAAGGCAGGGTGGGGCAATATCTAATTTGGAGTCTAAAGGAAAAGTCATTTACAGTGATCATTGCCAAATAATAGTGTGTTTAGGAAAAAAATGTCTTTGAAAAGTCAAGATTGGGGCTATTCTGCCTTCTGGTGTTTGAGGCACAATGATGAAAAATGTTCACACAGACAGACACATACACAGATATCCTCCCATTCATCCCATCATAAAATAAAGAAACATCAATGGGAAAGTGTTAGACAAAGGTGAAAATGTGTCTAAAGTGTATGCGATTTTAAGAGCACATTAAGTCTGTATTCATAGATACTACATAGTCCTGTGTTACAGTGAGGTTACACATAGCTAAAATAATATAGAACTTACTTATGGTGGCACTGGTACCAGTCATTTAATAAAACAACATAAATAATTGTAGAATATCCTATGTAGTTTTAGTGGGATGGCACACTGAGATAACATTGTTTCCTCTTATATTTATGTAGCTGCCTTTGAGTTGTAGATTGCTGCTGCTGCTCAGAAATAAGGGAGAATTGTGATACCACAAACCATGGTATATTAACTAGTAAATAATTGCAATTTGAAATCAGGTTGCAATTGAAAATGCAGTAATTTCTAGCCCTTGTAATGCAAAATATTATGTAGCTGAACCAAAGAATGCAGCACCAGTAATTTGAGGTCCATGAAATAATAGGGGACAGCAAGAAAAAGGGTGCTAGGAGATAAATATTGATGACTTTTATTGAAAATGACATATGAGTTGGTACAGCTTGCCTATCATCTGCTTTCTAAGATATTCAAGGATGGATGAGTAAATGAGTGAATAATTGTTCCAAAGAAGTAAGTCCATGTGGATTATCTGTTTAAATGAGATGACATCCTGGATTTAATTGGCACTCAATTCTCAGTAGCTAGGATGAGATAAGGAAGAAGACAGTCATCCTGTAAGCTTTACTGTTTTGTTCCATAGACTTCTGGGCACTTAAATGACACATGAAGAAGAATGGAAACAGAATGCCTTGTGCTAAATATCTTTCATTTGAACTCCAACAGAACATACTCTGGATAGCCCTCCCTGAGATTCCCTAACCTGGCATAACTGATATTTTTGGTTTCCCAGAAAGGAAACAGAATTCTATAGGGATAAAGGCTAACAATCTGAATAGTGTTTTTCATATTATTATTTTTTTTGGTAATATATGTCATCTCTTTGACCTTGAGTAGGATGTAAGAATTATATTAGGTTCTCTAATAATCATTTTTATGTTTTGAAATTATAACATAATCAAATGATAATTACCACTTCTTTTTCCTCCCTCTAAAACCTCCATGTGCCCTCCTTGCTCTTTCTCAGATTTATGGACACCTTTTCCTTCTATGTCTAAATACATAAGCACAACTTGTTCAAAAAATATACCATTGTATATAAAAATGCAGTCTCTCTTTGGAACAGAGAGAGACAAATATAGAAAATCATAACTGATCAAAATGCAGAGATCAGGTGATATCCAGTCCCAAATGATACATCTTCAACACAATTTCTGCCCCTGAAGCTCAGGGATCACTGTAGACAAGGTAGAAGGATTGTAAGATCCAGAGGAACTGGAAGTTGTCTCAGAGAGTTGCCTAGAAATGCCAGGGAGGCTATATCCATGAGGTCTAGTGAGGTCTTGACTAAACAGGACTGAACAAGGATGACTCCAGCAGACATACAAATTATGAAGCTGGGAAATCTTGAGGGGACTCCATCCTAAATAAATATCTATAGGTAACTCGGGCAATTCTGAGTGTGGGAGAAAAGGACTTAACTGGAGTAGATCACCCATACACACACAGGTTGGTTATACAATATCAAACAGTCAACAACACAGGATATTATTTTTCAGTTTTCTGCTTTCTGCTTCTCTTTAGCTCAAAGGAAGCTTGGAATGGAGAAAATGGTTTCTTGAGTTTTCTTCTCACAAGAGCTGACAGAAGTGTCCTAGAGCTTATCCTATTATATACATACTTTACAGAATCTGTCTTAACTGTAAAATAATCTGAACATGGGAACCTTCAAAATAATAAAGGCTATTGCTACTGATGTTGGATTCCCAACAAAACTTGAGAATGTGACCTTATTGACGAATTCAATACACACTTTGGACACAGGACATGAAGAAATCAAGGTGGTATGAACCAAGTAGCTTCTTGTGAAGGACACTAGCTAAACAAAATACCCTTTTGGTGTGAGATGGGGGAAAATACTATGTATGTGCAAATGTACAACTCTCCAGGCATGTGGTTTGTCTGTGTCTGTCTACTTTGGTCAATGAAGCTCCTGTCTGCACGGGACTTAATTCAGTGGAGAAATATGTGACTAGTGAGAATGATGAGTAGGCTAAGAAACTGAGTTCTTGGGTGAAAATGGAACATCTAAATTAAACCTCCAACCCAAGACTCAGACACTGCCTTGGGATAGGGGCAGAACAAATATAAAAGCCAGAGAAATGAGAGGAGTACTATGAAATGTTGTTTCTGGATAGGATGTGGCTATTGCAATTATGACCTCATAGTATCAGTGCTTATCTCACTAGCCATACACAAATTCATGGCATTCAAAGTACTGTCATAGAATTGGAGGAGGGGGACAATCTCCAGGACAAACACTACAATGAGCATTTGTAGGTGTGGTACATGCTGGAAAGGCAGAATCACCCTTTTTAGAGGATGTGGACACTAGGATTACCATGCTCCAGTAGATGGCTCCACTTATTGTACATATGGAGAGCACTAAATGAATTTAGTGGGTTATAAAGAGAAAGGGATGAGGAAATTTGGGAGTGCAGTTGTATTATAGAGATATGAACAATGGGAAGAATTGAGGGTAGATGTGACAATTTTTTGCTGTGTAGATGCAGGAAACTAAAAAAAAAAAAAGAAAGAAAGAAAAAGAAAAACTTGCCATGAGTCATGGTGTCTGTTCACAGCAATAGAAACTCTAAGATTGAATTTGTTATCAGGGACTAGAGTATTGCAGTGATAGGCCTGACCATGCCTTTCTCTGAAGGACTATGGTTGTTGGGAATATGGATCAGAAGATAGTTGAACACTTTATTGTGGTGATATTTTATTTGTGCTGAAATGTGATTTTATTTGTATGTTAATAAATAAATTGCCTGGAGATCAGAGGTCAAATTGAGCCATAAACAGAAGTCAGGCTGTGTTAGTCCATGCCCTTAATCCAATCACATGATAGACAGACCACATATGTGGTCAAGCCTGTAATCCCAGTACCAACCATAGTGACCTGGAGGTCTGCATAGACATGCAGGAAGTCATGTGACTGGGCTTAGAGCCAATGAAAAGTTAGAACAGAAAGGCAATAAAAACACAAGTCAGATAGGAAGAAGCTCTCATCCAGGAAGCTGCTGCTGGTGATAAGCTAAAGCTAGTCATGGATATTGCTCTGATCTCTTTGGCTATTCCCTATGTATTTGGCTCTGTGTTTCTTATTTAATGACTGTTTACAAATTTGTCTACTCTTTATGTGCTGCTTAATGTGGCACCCTAGTAGAACATGGAAGATGATGGTGTTGAGTGTGATTTGAACTGGAGGTGCCTGGCTCAAGTGGTTTCAGGGAGAAGTATAATAATATGAGGCCTAGAGACAGGTTTTAGGATATTTTGGTGAAGAATGTGGCTACCTTTTGCTTTTGTCAGGAAGTACAAATTTATACATTAATTTTAGATTATTATTATTGATTATCACTAATCTATGAATTTCTTTGTTTTATTTTGAGGGGGATCATGTATTTTGGGTTGCTACTTTTTGTTTTTGCATCAAACATATTTTTATCTAAAATTTAATTTGAAGAACCTAAAGTGAATCTAGAAATCACTATAATACCTACACCACCTGATGGTATTATGTCAGAATTATCCCCCCAAACACACACACACATACACACACACACACACACACACACACACACTCACACACACACACACACACAAAGAGAGAGACAGAGAGAGAGAGAGACAGAGAGAGACAGAGAGACAGAAAGACAGAGAGACAGAGACAGAGAGAGATTTAAATTTCCCAAGCCCATCTTAGAGGAGAGGAACTAACATCTTATCTTATTTGTAGAGAGAGGAGCCAAGTGCTCACATTTCTTCCCATTATCCCTTCTCATCTCCCTTTGTAATTACAAGAAGCCCAAATCATTAGTAGTTCCTGCAACTAAATGCAGAGCCTCATAATGAGAAGAGGATTTAAACAGGGTGATAAGTCAAGGCAATAGTACCGTTGAGCTTTTATCTCAGACTTGCATTGGAAGGTTCTCCCTTGTGAGCAATATGCAAATGCCCTGGTTAGTGCAGGAGGACTCTTATGTTGGAAAAATAATAAAAAAATTGTCTTCTATGTCTGGGATAAATGCATCAAAATAAAAAGTATTGCATTGTAGTAGAATTGCAGGATGCTGAATAATGTTCATTGTGGAAGGTACCATTTACACGTGGTGAAAAGTTTTTCCCAAAGAGTATAAATATGAAGTTCCTCATTGCAAGTTTACATAACCTATTACTATTAAATCTCCTATTGCAAATTATCATTGTATATCTATGCCATATAAGTCAAAGTATGAAGAATTCCCTGTGATGGGCAATTAACGTTGTTCAGCTGACAAAGGAAATTGACTCCAATCCTCAGCACCTAGGGTTGATCCACACAACTAAGAAAATCAGCTAACTCATTTGTCCTATGGGCATTCCTGTAACATGGTAGGTATGTTCACATATGCATACATACAGATACTAGAGGAATAAAAATTTTTAAAGAGAATGGTCTATGGGCATATAGATGCAATGCCCTAGAAATAATGCTACTGGTTCTCCATCTATTCCCATGGATCCAATCCCCCATCTCAAACACCAAATACATTTTCATCCAAACGCTAAATTAAAGACTCCAAAGGGACTCTAACTATTACTATGTCACTTAACCATCCTATGCCATTGTGTCATGTAGACTATTGATAACTAGAATAATAGGTTATTAGGTAAAGCCTAGATTATTACATATTCCAGAGAAAACAATATTTAAGAAATATTAAAATATCTCTCTAAAAATAAGTGTCATATTATAATACATTATGCTGTCATGTAGAAAGAAATGTTTGTCAACTAAATTGGACTCAAATAAATGTTAAAATAAATTAGTCAAAAGCTGGTCATTATCTAAAACACCAGGACAAAATCTATTCCTCCAATGCTGGTTACATGGTCTTTAAGAGCATTACTGCCTCATTATTTATTTATTTGCTTGTTTATTTATTTATTTACTTACTTACTTTTTACAAATTGATTTTTATGGTTCAGACTTTCATCTATGAGAGCAATGAAAATGAATTAAACTATTTAAATTGTTCATATAATTATGATGTATAACCTACATTGAGACATAAATTATTGACCATAGGCTGAGAGGGAGGTATTGTGCATTGTGCTGTTATTCTGCCATCTACAAATTTTCTTGTGACTTGAATCTTATGTAAAAGATCCTACATTCATTGGTTCTATCTTTTTTTTTAAATTTTTATTTATTCATCTCTCCTACCATACATTCCAACCTCAGTTTCCCTTCTCTCCACTCCTCCCATTGTCTTCTTCACACCTCCCATCTCTCCTAGATCCACTGCTCCTCTGTTTACTTTGAGAAAAAAACAGTCCTCCTAGGGATATAAACTGAACATGGCATAACAAGATGCTAAAGACTAGGCACAAACCCATGTATCAAAGCTGGACAAGGCAACCCAGTAGGAGGAAGAAAGTCCCAAGGTCAGGTAAAACAGAGACACCACAACTTCCACAGTTAGGATTCTCCCAGATACCTCAATCTAAACAACCACAACAAACATGCAGAAGTCCTAGCAGACCCATGAAGGCTCTGGTATTGCTATTTCAGTCTCTGTGATCTACTATGAGCCCTGTTTAGTAGATTCTGTGGGATATGTTCTCTCCCTGTCCTTGACCCTTCTGGCTCATACAATCCTTCCTCTCATTCTTCTCCAATATTCCTTGAGTTTATTTAATTTAAGTTTTCAGAATGTGAATGTGCAGACCACATGCCTGGTAACTTGATAAAATGTCCATGCTTAAGGGACATCAAGCTTGATTTCTGTTACACAAGTTAGCAGTGTGAACAATCTACTTCAGGTCTTTGAGAAAGTTGCAGCTGTCTGAAAGCACTTCATTTTACACACTTTGTCTTGGTGAATAGTTTTGTGGAATCCCTTCCTGTTTCTCACACTATATGCTGATAAATCTTGATTGTCTGATCATTCCATAAAGTATCCCAAAATACACCATGATAATGGTAATTATCTAATTTTAACTTGATGAATTAAAAAAGTGCAAGGCCTCAGATATCATAGACTTGTATCCTTTAGGCAGTGGTACATAATATAAATTCCATAGGCCTGTCCCATTGAAAAAGAATTTCAAAAGGCTAAATTTCAAAACGTTCTGCTATCTTCCAGATTTTGTGTATATGTATATTATATATTGCATATCTTACCACTGAGAATTACTCAGAGTGCTGAATAGGCACACCTTACCCAGGACATAACATTGATTGATGTGTCACATTACCTAGAAGTCCTGATTATGAATCAGTCTAAATCAGGAGATGTCAGTTCAGCAGGTTAAGTTTTGAACATGCAACATTTCACTTGAGCCATTAATCAGTCAAGACCATATTTTTAAGTAAGGAGAATGTATAGAAAAGGTCTGTACTGTGTGAAGTTCCTTAAGAATCACAATACCGCCTGTTGCACTTTTAGAGCAATACTGTGTCATTCTCATAGAACACGAACCAATAGCTCTTCACTTTAGTTGGTAGCCCTTCCAGCTTTGATCTGGAAGTCCTACCCCTAATGAGGCTCCTGGTAAGTGACAAACCTACCTATGACTTGCCCTTGGGGTGGGGCCAAAACAGGAGTCCTTAAGAACTGAGATCTGGACCTGCAGGCCTTCTTGGTTCCTCTTGACTCTGGATGCTGGATGGTAGACCAAGAAGAGTTCTCCAGAAAACTCTGGGCTACACCTCACTTGTCCCAGATCATGTAACCAATGCCTTTACTGGCTGTGAGTTACCCCAAAATAAACCTCCTTTTTAACTATATGGAGTTGCCTTGCTAATCCCCGCAATACTTCACAGTGAAATAAAGCTAGAATTCAGTGTTGGAATACTGTGAGATATGTTTGTAAACCGTACCTAAGTATGTGCTAGCTCAGCCAATACTGTGAATGTTAGAATTACCCATACTGGGAGTGTTATTGTACTGAACTGTGGTTAGTTTTTCATAGAAGTAGTAGTTTTATCATTGGACTCTAGCATAAACAATGGGCACATTTATTTACTTGGAGATATCAGTAATAGTACCTAAGTGTAGGTAATAAGAATTTCCTCAGAGTTCATAAGCATTTTCTCATTGTCATATCCTATAAATAAATTAGAGTACCAAAAATCAGAAGTATTACAGTGAATGAATGATTAGTGTTCAGAAACATCAACTTCATGGGGTGGAGGAGTATCTGTGCAGTTACTTCTTTGCACTTGCTGGCTTTAGTGACTCTGAAGTAGAAGTGGTGAGGTGTTTCCACATTTCTGTTGAACCAAAACATACACAGTATACTACAAGACTGTGGTGAACAGAGACTGGTATCTGACCTGTCAGAATTCCCTGAGAAAGTTCTTATGACAAGGCACTTCCTACAGGCTGACAAGACAACAACATGACACAGAAAATGAAGGAGTACTGAGAAAGTGGCTCCTGTCCCTGGCTACTGGGTGCACTAGGAGATTCATGGGTTATTACTGCAGAATTTATTGCCTGAAACTTTTCTCATCTTATGGAATATGCCTGAGGTTTCCTTAGTGAATAAGCAAACTACTAAAAGATTAAAAAAAAAACCAAACTGGTGGTGGTGCATGCTTTTTTTTCTCCTTTTTGAATTTATTATACTTGTGTTTTAATTTTACACATCAGCCTAGGGTTCCCCTGTCCTCCTCCCTCACGTCCCTGCCCCCACCTCCCACCAGCCCCTCCCCTCCATTCCCATCTCCTTCAGGGCCAAGACTCCCCTGGGGATTCTTTTTCACCTGGTGGATTCAGTATAGGCAGGTCCAGTGCCCTCCTTCCAGGCTGAGCAAAGAGTCCCTGTGTAAGCCCAAGGTTCCAAACAGGCAGCTCATGCACTGAGGATAGGTCCAGATCCCATTGCCTGGGTGCCTCCCTTACACTTCAAGCTATTCAATTGTCTTGCTTATCCAGAGGGACTGATCCAGTTGGGGGCTCCACAGCTTTTGGTTCATAATTCATATGTTTCTATTAGTTTGGCTATTTGACCCTGTGCTTTTACAATCTTGGTCTCAACAATTCACACTCTTATAGTCCCTCCTCTTTCTCAACAATTGGACTCCTGGAGCTCCACCAGGGGCCTGGCTGAGGATCTCTGCATCTACTTCCATCAGTTATTGGATGAGAGTTCCAGCACGACCTTAGGGTGTTTGGCCATCTAATCACCAGACTAGGTCAAATCAGGCTTTCTCTAGACCATTGCCAGTAGTCTACAGCGGATGTATCATTGTGGAATTCTGGGGACCTTTCTAGCACTTTGCTTCTTCCTGTTCTCATATGGTCTTCATTTATCATAGTCTGTTTTTTTCTTGTTTTCCCTTTCTGTTCTTGGTCCAGCTGGGATCTCCTGCTCCTCTAAGCTTTCTTTCCCTCAAACCTTGCCCTTCATTACTCCCACTTTCATCCAGGTTGTACATGTAGATCTCAGCCATTTCTCTGTCATTGGTCAATCCCTGTTATTTTCCTAGGGTCCCGTTTTCTAGGTAGCCTCCCTAGAGTTGTGTAGCAGTCTAGTCATCTTTATTTTACATCTAGTATCCTACTATGAGTGAATTCATACCATGTTTGTCTTTCTAAGTCTGGGTTACCTCACTCAGGATGATTTTTTTCTAGATCCATCCATTTGCCTGCACACCTCATGTTGTCATTGTTTTTCTCTGGTGAGTACTACTCCATTGTGTATATGAACCATATTTTCTTTATGTATTCTTCAGTTGAAGGGCATCTAGTTTGTTTCCAGGTTCTGGCTATTACAAACAATGCTGCTATAAACATAGCTGAGCAAATACCCTTGTGGTATGATTGAGCATTCCTTGGGTATATGCTCAAGAGTGCTACAGCTGGGTCTTGGAGGGAAATTCCCAATTTTCTAAAGAAGTGCCATAATGATTTCCAAAGTGGCTATACAAGATTGCATTCCCACCTGCAGTGAAGGAGAGTTCCGCTTGCTCCACATCCTCTCCCGCATAAGCTGTCTTCTGTGTTTTTGATCTTAGCCGCTCTGACAGGTGTAAGGTTGTATCTCAGAGTCATTTTGATTTGCATTTCCTGGATAATTAGGGATGTTGAGCATTTCCTTAAATGTCTTTCAGCCATTTGAGTTTCCTCTGTTGATAATTCTCTGTTTAGTTCTATAGCTCATTTCTTAATTGGACTATTGGGCATTTTGATGTCTAATTTCTTGAGTTCTTAATATATTCTGGATATCAGCCCTCTGTCGTATATGGGGTTGGTGAAGACCTTTTCCCATTCTGTAGGCTGTCGCTTTGTGTTGTTGACCAAACACCGAGAGGAAAATAGAGAAAGGAAAGCCTTAAAAGTTAATGCTAGAAGGGAATGGGTGTGGGTTGAAATGGGGAGGCTGGAGGGACGGTAGAAGTGTAGTGGGATATCTTTGATTGGTATGTATAATGACTAAACATTTTTCTTAATAAAATAGTAAGAAAGCTGGGCAGTGGTGGTGCATGCCTTTAATCCCAGTGCTTGGGAGGCAGAGGCAGGCAGCTCTTAGTGAGTTCCAGGCCAGCCGGGTGTATCAACCAAGATCCAGGAAATGCACAAAGCTACACAGAGAAACACTGTTTCTGGAAAAAAAAAAAGAAAAAGAAAGAAAAAAGTTAATGTCACAATGAGATCTTGAGGAATATGTAGGGCTACACATAAGAATAGGAGAAAATGAAATATTATTCACCAATTAGTAAAATAATACTAAAAAATGTATTTGAAGTGCTAGTCTGTGGGCTTATTGGTTATTGCTATTGAATTTGAGTATTGGGTATTTGTGTTGAGTGGTCTGGTAGTTGGAGTTGGCAATTCTTCTTCCAAAGAAGATTGACTATTCTTACCTGTTGCTTGGTATTTTGAAAGTACTGTGTGAGGAAATAATACAGATCCTCATAGCGATAATGAAAAGGGTAACTAAAATAAAATTTACTATATTGAATAAAAAAACATAATAGAGACATTTTTAAACATTAACTACAACTGTAATATTTGAATTCCATGATGGTGGCTTAGAAATAAAGCCATTCCACATAAATTCACACTAGTAGCTGTGGCTGATTATTATTATGGCTAATCTTGATGATATGGAATCTGGGTACCCAAACTGTCCCAAACTACACTGCTTCAGAGTTGAATACATGGACAAATTCATCATCACCATATCTGGACTCTGTAGTGGGTAGCCATCCTAGCCTTGGCCTGGAAGTTCCAAGCCCCACTGAGGCTTTGGTAATGGTCACACCCACAAGGCAGGGCTGATGGAGGATGCTGAAGATCCAGGATCCAGAGGAGAGAGGCCTCTCTTGTTTCAGGGACCCTGGATCCTGGAGGCAGACTGAGCAGAGTTCTCCAGAGAACACCGCCAGACTGCGCCATATGTTTACCAGATCCTGCAACCTATCCCTTCATTTGTAAATTACCCTGCTGTGGATATCGCTCTGTGTAAATTAAGTTCTGATTGGCCAGTGGCCACGCAGGAAAAATAGGTGGGACAAGAGAGAAGAGAATTCTGGGAAGTAGAAGGTTGGAGAGAGACATCCCCAGCCACCGCCATGAAAAACAACATGTAAAGACACTGGTAAGCCACAAGCCATGTGGCAAGGTATAGATAAATAGAAATGGGTTAATTTAAGATAGAAGAACTAGATAACAAGAAGCCTGCCACAGCCATACAGTATCGAAACAATGTAAGTTTCTGTGTGTTTACTTGGTTGGGTCTGAGTGACCATGGGACTGGCGGGTGAGAGAGATTTGTCCTGACTTGGCTAGGTAGGAAAACTATAACTACATTACCCCACAAAATAAACCTCCCTTTTAACTAAGTGGAGTGGCCTTAATAATTTCACCAATACCAAATAATAAAATTTAAAAGTGGGGTGCAGATTTAAACAGAGAATTCTCATCAGATGAATCTCAAATGAATGTTATCTTTAAATTAAAGGGAGAATTTTTGTTTGATTAGGAAAATGAATAAGTAAGGGAATAGCAGCATTAATGTGAGCACAGGAATCCTTTGGAACTAAGGTATGGACTCCAGTATTGACTGTAGTGATGGCTTCATGAGTACATACATTGTCCTCCAAACTCATCACATTGTGTACTTGGCAAATGTGAAGTCTGCTCATGTAGCCACACTTAAGCAAAATGGCTTTCAGAAGATGGCAAAGAATCCTAAGGAACAAAGTGAGATTTGACATTTGCTGGTTGGTTCAGCAAGTTCTGTGTTCTAATCACCTGTGATTAAATTTTGTGGCCTATGCTAAAATCTTTCTTCTTCATTGTATTATCAAAAGATTTCTTCTGGCTTCTGTAGGCATCCAGCACTAATGAAATATACATGCAGGCAGAATACCTGAACATATAAAAATATAATTTTTAAAACTATGTAATCTTAGTACATATTGCAGCATTTCTCACAAGTTTGTGTATTTTTGTTTATTTTTATTTTCACTTAAATAAAGAAAAATTTTTAAAGAAAAATAATTGACTAACATGTTTGAAAAATTTGGGGCTATAATGCATTCTGAATGTTCTACTCCCCTAAATTCTTTAATCTCCAACCTTCCCTATCATACTCCTCCAACAATCTTTGTGAGTCACTCTGCAGTTTGATGATACTTTGTTTTGTGACTTGTTTTACTCAGGCCCATATCTATGGTATGATTGCGGTCAGTGGGTATGAAGATATAGACAATGTCTTTTCCTCTCCCAGATAGCACAGCAATGAGTGCAAAGGCCCTGATCCCTCCTCTATCCATGCCATTGTTGTCAAGTCTATTCTTGAGCAGACCTATAGTACTAATACAAATTGGTCTTAATAATAAAAACCCAGAGTCAGATATAGACTAAATGCTGAAACATCAGAGAGACAAAGGAGCAAATCAAAGCTGAAAGATCATGAGATCACAGTCACCCTGACTACACAAGATTGATCCAGTCTAAAAGACATTCTAAAAGACAAACAGAGCCACAGATTCTGGAGCACAGGCCTTTAATTCTAGCACTTGGGCTTCTCATGCCTTTAATCTCAGGACTTGGTAGAAGGAAACAGGAAGTGATATGGCTGGGTGGGGAGAGGAGTATTAATGAAAGCTGCTGGTAACAAAAGACCATGGGAGTACATAGCAGATGACAACTAGTGTTCAGAAGGTCAATGTCTCAGAACAAAGGGTTCTGTTGGAGGAAACCATCATGCAAGGCATTATGGAATTACTGCCTTTTGAACAAATTGGCTGTTTCTTGTAAATGTCTTGTGCAATAACAGCTATATCTCCCGATTTACCTTGCCTTTCCATGTAATGTGTACATGCAATCTCATGACTACATCTCATTCTTATGGGCAGACATAATTGTGGGTAGTCAAGAAGATGGTTTCTTATTTAACTGTAAAATTTTATGAATAGAAACATACTAAAATATGCTTTATACTAGGTCTATTGTTCCATGTGGACTCTAGACACTTACAGGTCCTGTTCTCCATCCTTAGCCACTGACAAGGCAAAATTGGCCAGACAAAGTGTCCTCATAGAACTTTCACAGAACCGAATTTCAAGTGCTTGGCTTTGATGGATCAAAATTCTTCAGAAGTTTTATAGTGAACTAAAAGTGATAGTGCAGGTGTCTGGCCTTGGTATATCTTAGTCCTTCAATAGTTCAATAGAACCTATGTTGCCCTAAGCTTCCTCCACCTCCTCACTCTGATTCAGAAAACAATTAACACTTTGTATTTATTTCCACAGCAGTTTTTTAATTAGCAAAACATATTTATTTATAATTTACAGTTCACAAGTGAAACTCATACATTTTTACATGTACAATTTCATTTTGTTAAATTTGCACATATCTACAGAATGTTCACACAACAAGCACCTGAAAGTGTGCAGGCAGTAGGAAATGCAAATACTAAAATGTGTTTATAAACCAAATGATAGCTGATGGCCCTGCCACAGATAAGACAGTTTATATACATTTATGTCTATATGAACATAAAAATTCTTGAATTTCTTGATCCAACAGCAGCTTTTGTTAAAAAACAAATCCATATTTTCTCATTTTATTTAAACTGACTCAACTGTATCATTTTCTGTTTTAATGTCAGTGGGTGATGCTAAACTGTCTTCTGAACAGTCTGGTGGGGCATCAATGTGCTCTTCCTTAACTTTGGGACTTTTACAGTGTACTTACAATTCGTTTTTGACAATGCTCACCATAATGTCCCAAGGATTTTCAACTGAAGTCTTGATGGCAGATGGTGTACAATCAAAAAAAGCTGTATTTTGGTAATCTGCATAACACGATGGATGGTAAATTTTTCTGTCTACTCCAATAGCATTTTTTAAACTTTTTTTTTTATTATATTTGTGTTTTAATTTTACACATCAGCCATGAATTTCCCTGTCCTTCCTCCTCCAACCCCCACTTGCCCCCAACCCCTTCCACTCCATTCCCATGTCCTCCACAGCAAAGACTCCCCTGGGGATTCATTTAAACATGATGAATTCAGTACAGGCAGGTCCAGTCCCCCCTTTCCAGGCTGAGCAAAGTGTCCATGTGTAAGCCAAAGGTTCCAAATAGCCAGCACATGCACTAAGGACAGGTACCGGTCCCACAGCCTGGATGCCTCCTCCCAAACAGTTCAAGCCATTCAATTGTCTCACTTATCCAGAGGGCTTGATCCAGCTGTGGGCTCCACAGCCTTTGGTTCGTAATTCATGTGCTTTGATTCATTTGGCTATTTGTCCCTGTGCCTCTTCAATCTTGGTCTCAACAATTCATACTCGGACAGTCCCTCCTCTTTCTCAACAATTGGACTCCTGGAGCTCCACCAGGGGCCTGGTTGAGGATCTGTGCATCCACTTCCATTAGCTATTGGATGAGAGTTCCAGCACGACCTTAGGGTGTTTGGCCATCTGATCAACAGACCAGGTCAGATCAGGCTTTCTCTGGACCATTGCCAGCAATCTACAGAGGATGTATCATTGTGGAGGTCTGGCGACCTCTCCAGAACTCTGCCTATTCCTGTTCTCATGTGGTCATCATTTATCATGTTCTGTTATTCCTTGTTCTCTCTTTGTGTTCTTGATCCAGATGGGATCTCCTATACCCCTAAGCTTTCTTTCCCTCAAACCTTGCCCTTCATTACTCCCACTTTCATCCAGGTTGTTCATGGAGATCTCATCCATTTCTCTGTCATTGGGCAATCCCTGTGTCTTTCCTAGGGTCCTGTATACTAGGTAGCCTCCTTGGAGTTGTGTAGCACACTAGTCATATTTGCTTTACATCTAATATCTTCTTATGAGTGAGTACATACCATGTTTGTCCCACTGAGTCTGGGTAACCTCACTCAGGATGATTTTTTTCTAGATCCATCCATTTGCCTGCACACCTCATGATTTCATTGTTTTTCTCTGCTGAGTAGTACTCCATTGTGTATAGGAACCATATTTTCTTTATGCATTCTTCAGTTGAAGGGCATCTAGATTGTTTCCAAGTTCTGGCTATTACAAACAATGTTGCTATGAACATAGCTGAGCAAATACCCTTGTGGTATGATTGAGCATTCCTTGGGTATATGCCCAATAGTGCTACAGCTGGGTCTTGGAGGGAAATTCCCAATTTTCTAAAGAAGTGCCATAATGATTTCCAAAGTGGCTATACAAGATTGCATTCCCACCTGCAGTGAAGGAGAGTTCCGCTTGCTCCACATCCTCTCCCGCATAAGCTGTCTTCTGTGTTTTTGATCTTTGCCACTCTGACAGGTGTAAGGTGGTATCTCAGAGTAGTTTTGATTTGCATTTCCCAGATAATTAGGAATGTTGTGCATTTCCATAAATGTCTTTCAGCCATTTGAGTTTCCTCTGTTGAGAATTCTCTGTTTAGTTCTACAGCTCATTTTTTAATTGGACTATTGGGCATTTTGATGTCTAATTTCTTGAGTTCTTTATATATTCTGGATATCAGCCCTCTGTCAGATATGGGTTTGGTGAAGACCTTTTCCCATTCTGTAGGCTGTCGCTTTGTGTTGTTGACCAAACACCAAGAGGAAAATAGAGAAAGGAAAGCCTTAAAAGTTAATGCTAGAAGGGAATGGGTGTGGGTTGAGAGGGGGAGGCTGGAGGGATGGGAGGAGGGGTAGTGGGATATCTTTGATTGGTATGTAAAATGACTAAATGTTTTTCTTAATAAAATAGTAAGAAAGCTAGGCCGTGGTGGTGCATGCCTTTAATCCCAGTGCTTGGGAGGCAGAGGCAGGCAGCTCTTAGTGAGTGCGAGGCCAGCCTGGTCTACAAACCAAGATCCAGGAAAGGTACAAATCTACATAGAGAAACCCTGTTTCAGGGCAAAAAAGAAAAGGAAAAGAAAGAAAAAAGTTAATGTCACAATGAGATCTTGAGGAATATGTAGGGCTACACATAATAATGGGAGAAAATGAAATATTATTCACCAATTAGTAAAATAATACTAAAAATGTATTTGAAGTGCTAGTCTGTGGGCTTATTGGTTATTGCTATTGAATTTGAGTATTGGGTATTTGTGTTGAGTGGTCTGGTAGTTGGAGTTGGCAATTCTTCTTCCAAAGAAGATTGACTATTCTTCCCCTGAGCTTGGTATTTTGAATGGACTGTGTGAGGAAATAATACAGATCCTCATAGAGTTAATGAAAAGGGCAACTAAAATAAAATTTACTATATTGAAGAAAAAAAAAATAGAGACATTTTTAAACATTAACTACAAGTGTAATATTTGAATTCCATGATGGTGAATTAGAAATAAAGCCATTCCAGGTAAATTCACCCTAGTAGATGTGGCTGATTATTGTTATGGCTAATCATGATGATATGGAATCTGGGTACCCAAACTATCCCAAACTACACTGCTTCAGAGTTGAGTACATGGACAAATTCATCATTACCATATCTGGACTCTGTAGTGGGTAGCCATCCTAGCCTTGGCCTGGAAGTTCCAAGCCCCACTGAGGCTTTGGTAATGGTCACACCCACAAGGCAGGGCTGAGGGAGGATTCTGAAGACCCAGGATCCAGAGGAGAGGCCTCTCTTGTTTCCGGTACCCTGGATGCTGGAGGTAGACTGAGCAGAGTTCTCCAGAGAACACCGCCAGACTGTGCCCTACCTTTCCCAGATCCTGCAACCTATCCCTTCATTTGTAAATTACCCAACAAATTAAACCTCTCTTTTAACTACGTGGAGTGACCTTAATAATTTCACCAATACCAAATAGTAAAATTTAAAATGGGGTACAGATTTAAACAGAGAATTCTCATCAGATGAATCTCAAATGAATGTTATCTTTAAATTAAAGGGAGAATTTTTGTTTGATTAGGAAAATGAATAAGTAAGGGAATAGCAGCATTAATGTGAGCACAGGAATCCTTTGGAACTAAGGTATGGACTCCAGTATTGACTGTAGTGATGGCTTCATGAGTACATACATTGTCCTCCAAACTCATCACATTGTGTACTTGGCAAATGTGAAGTCTGCTCATGTAGCCACACTTAAGCAAAATGGCTTTCAGAAGATGGCAAAGAATCCTAAGGAACAAAGTGAGATTTGACATTTGCTGGTTGGTTCAGCAAGTTCTGTGTTCTAATCACCTGTGATTAAATTTTGTGGCCTATGCTAATATCTTTCTTCTTCATTGTATTATCAAAAGATTTCTTCTGGCTTCTGTGGGCATCCAGCACTAATGAAATGTACATGCAGGCAGAACACCTGAACATATAAAAATATAATTTTTAAAACTAGGTATACTTAGTACATATTGCAGCATCTCTTACAGGTTTGTGTATTTTTGTTTGTTTTTATTTTCACTTTAAATAAAGAAAAATTTTCAAAGAATAATAATTGACCAACATGTTTGACAATTTTATGTCTATAATGTATTCTGAATGTTCTCCTCCCCTACCTTCTTTAATCTCCAACCATCCCTATCATACTCCTCCAACAATCTTTGTGAGTCACTCTGCAGTTTGATGATACTTTGTTTTGTGACTTGTTTTACTCAGGCCCATATCTATGGTATGATTGGGGTCAGTGGGTATGAAGATATAGACAACGTCTTTTCCTCTCCCAGATAGCACAGCAATGAGTGCAAAAGCCCTGATCCCTCCTCTATCCATGCCATTGTTGTCAAGTCTATTCTCGAGCAGACCTATAGTACTAATACAAATTGGTCTTAATAATAAAAACCCAGAGTCAGATATAGACTAAATGCTGAAACATCAGAGAGACAAAGGAGCAAATCAAAGCTGAAAGATCATGAGATCACAGTCACCCTGACTACACAAGATTGATCCAGTCTAAAAGACATTCTAAAAGACAAACAGAGCCACAGATTCTGGAGCACAGGCCTTTAATTCTAGCACTTGGCTTCTCATGCCTTTAATCTCAGGACTTGGTAGAAGGAAACAGGAAGTGATATGGCTGGGTGGGGAGAGGAGTATTAATGAAAGCTGCTGGTAACAAAAGACCATGAGAGTATATAGCAGATGACAACTAGTGTTCAGAAGGTCAATGTCTCAGAACAAAGCGTTCTATTGGAGGAAACCATCATGCAAGGCATTATGGAATTACTGCCTTTTGAACAAATTGGCTGTTTCTTGTAAATGTCTTGTGCAATAACAGCTATGATATCTCCCCATTTACCATGCCTTTCCATGTAATGTGTACATGCAATCTCATGACTACATCTCATTCTTATGGGCAGACATAATTGTGGGTAGTCAAGAAGATGGTTTCTTATTTAACTGTAAAATTTTATGAATAGAAACATACTAAAATATGCTTTATACTAGGTCTATTGTTCCATGTGGACTCTAGAAACTTAGAGGTCCTGTTCTCCATTCCTAGCCACTGACAAGGCAAAATTGGCCAGACAAAGTGTCCTCGTAGAACTTTCACTGAACCGAATTTCAAGTGCTTGGCTTTGATGGATCAAAATTATTCAGAAGTTTTATAGTGAACTAAAATTGATAGTGCAGGTGTCTGCCCGTGGTATATCTTAGTCCTTCGATAGTTCAATAGCACCTATGTTGCCCTAAGCTTCCTCCACCAGCACCTCCTCACTCTGATTCAGAAAATAATTAACACTTTGTATTTATTTCCACAGCAGTTTTTTAATTAGCAAAACATTTTTATTTATAATTTACAGTTCACAAGTGAAACTCATACATTTTTACACGTAAAATTTCATTTTGTTAAATTTGCACATGTCTACAGAATGTTCACACAACAAACACCTGAAAGTGTGCAGGCAGTAGGAAATGCAAATACTAAAATGTGTTTATAAACCAAATGATAGCTGATGGCCCTGCCACAGATAAGACAGTTTATATACATTTATGTCTATATAAACATAAAAATTCTTGAACTTCTAGATCCAACAGCAGCTTTTGTTAAAAAACAAATCCATATTTCTCATTTTATTTAAACTGACTCAACTGTATCATTTTCTGTTTTAATGTCAGGGGTGATGCTAAACTTTCTTCTGAACAGTCTGGTGAGGCATCAATGTACTCTTCCTTAACTTTAGGACTTTCACAGTGTACTTGCAATTCGTTTTTGACAATGTTCACCATAATGTCCCAAGGATTTTCAACTGAAGTCTTGATGGCAGATGGTGTACAATCAAAAAAAGCTGTATTTTGGTAATCTGCATAACACGATGGATGGTAAATTTTTCTGTCTACTCCAATAGCATTTTTTAAACTTTTTTTTTTTTGTTATATTTGTGTTTTAATTTTACACATCAGCCACGAGTTTCCCTGTCCTTCCTCCTCCCGCGCCCACTGGCCCCCCACCCCTTCCACTCCATTCCCATGTCCTCCACAGCAAAGACTCCCCTGGGGATTCATTTAAACCTGATGGATTCAGTACAGGCAGGTCCAGTCCCCCTTTTCCTGGCTGAACAAAGTGTCCATGTGTAAGCCAAAGGTTCCAAATAGCCAGCACATGCACTAAGGACAGGTACCGGTCCCACAGCCAGGATGCCTCCTCCCAAACAGTTCAAGCCATTCAATTGTCTCACTTATCCAGAGGGCCTGATCCAGCTGTGGGCTCCACAAACTTTGGTTCATAATTCATGTGCTTTGTGTCATTTGGCTATTTGTCCCTGTGCCTCTCCAATCTTGGTCTCAACAATTCACACTCTGACAGTCCCTCCTCTTTCTCAACAATTGGACTCCTGGAGCTCCACCAGGAGCCTGGTTGAGGATCTGTGCATCCACTTCCATCAGTTATTGGATGAGAGTTCCAGCGCGACCTTAGGGTGTTTGGCCATCTGATCAACAGACCAGGTCAGATCAGGCTTTCTCTCGACCATTGCCAGCAATCCACAAGGATGTATCATTGTGGAGGTCTGGGGACCTCTCCAGCACTCTTCCTGTTCCTGTTCTCATGTGGTCATCATTTATCATGTTCTGTTATTCCTTGTTCTCTCTTTGTGTTCTTGATCCATCTGGGATCTCCTATACCCCTAAGCTTTCTTTCCCTCAAACCTTGCCCTTCATTACTCCCACTTTCATCCAGGTTGTTTATGGAGATCTCATCCATTTCTCTGGCATGGGCAATCCCTGTGTCTTTCCTAGGGTCCTGTATTCTAGGTAGCCTCCTTGGTGTTTTGTAGCACACTAGTCATATTTGCTTTACATCTAATATCTTCCTATGAGTGAGTACATACCCTGTTTGTCCAACAGTGTGGGTAACCTCACTCAGGATGATTTTTTTCTAGATCCATCCATTTGCCTGCACAACTCATGATGTCATTGTTTTTCTTTGCTGAGTAGTAATCCATTGTGTATATGTACCATATTTTCATTATCCATTCTTTAATTGAAGGGCATCTAGGTTGTTTCCAGTTTCTGGCTATTATAAACAATGCTGCTGTGAACATAGCTGTACAAATACCCTTGTGGCTTGATTGAGCATTCCTTGGGTATTCCAAGAGTGGTATAGTTGGGTCTTCCCTGAATGAAGAGCAGCAGAAAGTACAGAGCTGAGACTGAGACCCTGTGTTGTTTTAAAAGCCCTAAGACACACCCTTTAACCTGTCTCCCCTCTGGGGAACTAATATTAGCAATTCACACAAGCAGACCGAATAAAAAAGAACAATTTCGAATAAAGTATCAATGAAACAGAAAAGCTTCTCAGCATTACAAAATCAAAAAGCTGTCTAAGAGTCAGGGACCGTTGGAGAAAAGGGAAGATTGTAAGAGGAAAAAGTCGGGGAGAAACAGAGAGAAACATTGTCTTCTGGTCAGGACAGGATTCCTGCTTTCACGTATTCACACCAGCGATGGTCATCTCTATAAGACCAGCACAAGATCAAGCCAATTAAGACTGAAGCATGGAGTGTGGAGGAGCTCATGATCCCGAACCAGCAGCTGATGAGCTTTGGATACTTGATAACTTCGACAGGAGGGAGAGAAACAAATTTCTGAATGTGTGGTCTCTGATGAAATTGATCATTTTTCTCCCTCCAGTGGATGGCCCAAAACAGGAATATTTAGCATGAAATGGGAGGGCAATGAAAGATGAGTGGGAATTACAGAAAAAAGTTAGGGAGAGACATATAATCAAATTAATTATATGCATGTATGACATTACATTGAAAAAATATTTATTTGAACCATTGTAAGCAGGATCATATTCAGTTGAGGAAGATTTTTGTATGTGTATAACTATATTAATATAGCTTAAAATTTGGAAACTTAAGAAAGAATTAAACATTTTCTGGGGGGGGCGCATGTCATTCAGGCACACATCATTCTCTAAAGGTCAAAAGTAATCATTCTCTTATGTGTAAAACATGTGGTGCCCTCTTTCCTGGATTGGGATGTACAGATTCCTCTCCAACACCATTGTTTTGGTGTCATGTTCTATAGCATGTAGGATGAAATCGCTGACTTAGTGCTATGAGAATCAATTTCCTCTTCTTAAATCATGCTTTCTATAACCAAGATTCCCCTGGAATTGAATCATGGGACAGGTTAAGCACAGACTATGGTTCACTAAGGCCACCTAAATTATGTTTTTTACAAGTGACTTCAAGACCAAGATCTTTCTACATTGTAAATTGTCATTTGTTTGTGTGAATAAGAATGAAGGGTTTATGGGGATGAACGCAGACTAGTGGTTCTGCAAGTATCATATGGATGTGATATCTGAAAGCCCTTGTAGACTGTGCAGATGGAGGCTGCTTCTCAATATAGTGGAAGCTCTGGTCTCTGCACAAAGTCCTAATCTCCTTGTTTCAATCATGGATCACAGGCACTTCATAGTCTCAGGACAGAACATTCACACACACACACACACACACACACACACACACACACACATGCTATAGCACATTCCCTAATATAATTTGTAACTATATTAAAGACTTGGTGGTCTAATCCTCTGATAGTGTCCTGAGGCCCATTGCTTCTTTAGTATAATATCCACAGAACTATGTCAACATGGTAAGGAAATGTTGGAAATATGGAAATTATAGGGATTGTTAACAAAAAAGATCTAAAAAAAGACAATATTGTGTGATCTATATATGGATCATAGACAGTTATTGGGAAAACAAATTCAGGTTTCCTTTATCTATTGTGGAGAAAACACACAACGGCTTCTTCCCAGTACAATGATAGATGCCTTGGAAACCTGCAGTATATAATTACCAAAGTATATAATTCTTCATGGCTTAAGATGTAAGGAGCTTGTGGTCCAGGATCTCAGTTCTACAAAGCTACAGTCCCTTTCTAAGAGGAACTTAGAAAGTTAGACAACTCCTTTTGTTTGGGAAGAAAATCACATGTTACTGATCCTTTCTCCTCTCGTATTGATCTTTGAGACCCTGTAAGTTATTTCTATGTGTGGGGGCACAGAAAATTTTTTTGATATATGCTGCCAAACAAACCAAAATTAAAATGCAAATTTGCAAAATATTATAGATAACGCTATCAGCTCTATAGAAATTATCTAACTTACACAATCAGGATGAAAAGTAATTATTCTTATTTAAGTGTTGAAAATGGATAAGGAAAGAAGGCTTTGGTCCTACATCAGAGGTTGGGTTGTACACTCCAGATCAGGCTGCAGTGCCTATCCGGCCACAAGCTAAAGAAAGCTGTAAACACCACAGCTTTTTGTATCGGTAGACTAAAATTATTATGGAAGTGAAGAATTATATTCCAGGTTATAGAATCAGTTAAGTTTTGACAGTTAAATGTTAGAGAGAGCAGGGAGAAGGAGAAGGGGGAAAGGAAGAGGAAGAAACGCCAAATAGAGTTTAAAAAAAGTTCTTGTCATAGACATCAATTAAGCAATCACATGCTTAATATTAGATGCAACACACTTTACCAGATCTGCCACCTCACTTCATATCCAGACTTTGAAATTCCTCTTCCATTGTCCTATCTGATGTGTAGCTCCTATAAATCATACCTGGTTTTCTTCTATGTACCAGTCCTAGCCATGTTCCCACAGTTGGTGCCTAGGCCTAGTCTAGCACCTGAAACTTGTAGCCACCTAACTCTAGGCTTCAACAAGGTCTCACGCCCTGTGCACATACCTTGTTCAACCTCATTCTCCTGTACCACAAACAACCTCTAGGCTTGAGCCAAGACACTCTCTAGCTGCATCCACCCACAGGACCCTTTGCACTGCCACCACCACCTCTTTCTAAACACAACTTCTGACATCTTCCCACATTTTCTCCAGAGTCTGTGGTGGTGGAGCACCAGGAACTTCTCATCCATACCCTTTTACAACCTATAGAATGCATCTTGAGACCCACAACCAATGGATCAGCCTTTCCTGCCTTCCTGCTGAGAAGTGTTAAGCTTGAATCAATACATTCCCTGCCTACCTGCTAAACCACAGAACTCTCCCATGTCATACCTGAACTTTCCATTCTGACCTTACCACCATTATGCAGACTTAGAGCAGAAAGCATATTCTATATTCCAACCCAGTTCCTTCCATCCATTTGAATTTATTTTATCCAAGCTATTTCCGACCTCTAGGACCAATGTACAAATGGGAATGGCTAAGATCAATGAAATAACCAACCACAAATGCTGGAGAGGGTGTGAAGAAAAGGAAATCCCATTTCACTCTTGGTGGAACAGCAAACTGATACACTACCATGGAAATCAGTGTGGACAATTCACAAAAATATAATAATAAATCTTGAGTGTGACCTAGCTATACCACTCCTTGGCATAAGGTCACTTCAAGCATAAATTGACAGGACACTTTTGGTGGGAAAGACAGTTTCTTAATGAAAATCAGAAGCTACAGAAAGATGGATCCTACTTTTAGTAGCACAACAGAGGCAGTATACTTTTAGTAACTGATTGCCCTGAAGGATAAATGCCAGAGAAGATCCTACAATCAATGTAGGTAGAAGAAACAGGGTATGAGTCTCCTGGAGAACTTCTGTAAAATAGCTGAGGAGAAGTGCCTACTACACTTTCCTTCAATAAACAGAACTAAAAGAGTGAACAAACAGACACTGGTCAATCTTGAGAACAGCACTGGAATACAGTGGGATATTATGGAGACACTAAGTTACCCAAAGATGAAAATGACCTTGTAAAGCAATGCAAAAAGCACCCTGTGTGGATTATTGCCTTCAAACCCCTGGCCACATTTGAACACTAGGAGGAATCAGCTGGGCCCTAGGGAGATAAAGGGTTTTTGTTCCAGTGTGTATCACTGTGTGTCTTGGTTATTACTCCACTGCTGACAGTAGTAAGTGTCAGCATCTTCAGCCTCCATGCTGCTGATTGTGAGAGAGTAAGAGGTCCCAGACCCACTGCCACTGAAGCGAGCTGGGACTCCAGAAGCCAGAGTGGATGTGCTATAAATCAGGAGCTTAGGGGAGGCTCCTGGTTTCTGCTGGTACCAGTGCAAATAACTGGTACTTACACTTGAGCTGGCAACACATGTCATGGTGACCCTTTCCCCTTGAGATGCAGCCATGGATGCTGGAGACTGGGTGAGAACAATTTGTCCATTGGACACTGTGAGCAGGGAAAGACAATGAAAAAAAAGAGATGTTAGTAGACATAAACATAAAAATAGCTTTGTATCACTTGATGTTCAGAAGAAGGAAAATGAAAAATGTTATCTTTGAGTCAAGTTCCCTTAGGGAAACAAATTTTGGATTCAGAGCTCAAATGCCCTCCCCTCTCATACCTGTGACACTGATTATTAGGAGGCTGAAAATCTGCACCTGAAAATCCATTGTGCTTTCTACTCTCAGTCTCAGGATAATTACTGCTCTTCTCATAAGTACATCTCTTTAAAACAGCTGTGAATCGTGTGTGGTTTCTGAGGGTGAAGTATGCAAATAGCAAGATATAGTCTAGGCAGTTCTTGGCTTATAAATTCCTGTGGTCTTTAAGTATGGCAAACTGGGTAAGTTCAGGAAAATACCTACTTATTTGTTGACATTACACTGATAAAGAAGGAAATTTCTGATTTTATTTTCTCCTTTATGGTGCATACCTCTATCCTAGAGTTATACCCATGCATCTCTGTGGAGACTGGCATTATTTGATCCATTCATGAGACATATTCTACTGAGTGGTAAGAGGCATATTTCTCCCATGATAAAGCTGTGTTGAGTGTGCCTGTTTATAATGTTCTCAGAGAACTTTTAACAGCCTTATCCACTTCCTGTTTTCCTAGAAGTTGTCCAGCTGAGACCTCACTCACTTATTCCAGTCTAGCCAGATGACCATGCACACAAAACACTTGGAAAAGCATCATCCAAGTGTGTGATCTGAAACCCAGTTGTGTTTGGTGACGTGCTGCAACAGTTAAGCACCTGTGTCATCCCTAGGAGAATAGGGGGGAAAATCTCCCAATGAAATGGATGGAAACACAGGTATTGAATTTCTATCAACTATCATTTGCTAGACTAACACAGGCTGGATTTAAGTGAACCATGGCCTGGAGTTTCATGAAAACATCTGATGCTCTGTTGTTTTGTTCATATCATATTATTAACTGGGAACATGTGAACATACTTTGCAAATAAACTACATTTTAATTATTAATGGGTAATAGCTCCTTATACTGCAAATTCATGTATAAGATTGCTCAAAAGTTTTACTTTATCCTATTGCAAATTTCTATTATGGTCTTATAAACTCTGAAGTAAACGCAGCTGATAAGGAAGCATAGTTATCTCTAGATTTTCCTTTAAGAATGGTTCCCTTGTCCCTCCCTTCATAAAAGTCTCTTTCATTGTGTATCAATAATAAAGAAAAATAGCCAAGAGACTGTGAATAAATGCTTATTTTGAGAGATATTAAAATAAGAATTAAGATGTATTGTAAACTATACTTTTATGAGCAACCAATTTTAAGTAAATGAACAATTTTCCCTCAAAATAACCCATGGTCTTGTCTTTTCTGTTCATGTTTAGTAGGTCTTATTATTGTTCCTTCAGAATGAAAGATCTTCAACTGTTTTTGTGAAAATATATATTTTCTTTTAATTTCACGAGTGAGGGCACTATACCATCCTTGGTTTCATATAAAACAAACAGTTCAGTACATTGTCAATGTGTTTAAACATGGATTAAAAAAAAAGGATAACTCTATCACTTCTGTTCTGAAATTATTGTTGGATCCTCAAAAAAGACAAAGAGAATAATAATAATATTTTTGTGTCTATTAAGATTGAAGGACAACCAATATTTTAATGCTTTTAGATTTATAATTTTAACCTTTCTGTATGAGTGCTTTTCTGCATGTATATATGTGCATAGCATGCATGTTTAGTACCCAAGAAGTCAAAAGAGGGCTTCAGGTACAAAGGAACTGGTGCTATGGATGGTTGTGGGCTACAATGTGAATAATGGTAACAGAATCCAGGTCTTCTGTAAGAGCAACAAAACCTCTTAACTTCTGAGGCTTCTCTTGATCCCCAGAGACATCCAATCTTAATCTTCATGGCAAATCAGTTTTCTCAAAAAAGCTCTGATAATGGGATATGACAAGGTGCCAGTGGAAATGGATCTTACCAATCCAGGGATGACTGCTGCTAGAAGCCAGAGTTCTGAGAGAGACTTGGTCCCCTCTTCTGAAGACAGCAGACCAGGTTCAATAGACTACTGGCAATGGTCTAGAGAAAGCCTGATCTTACCTAATCTGGTGATCAGATGGCCAAACGCCCTAACTGTCATCCTGGAAATCTCATCCAATTACTGACAGAAGTGGATGCAGAGATCCTCGGCCAGGTCCCAGGTGGAGCTCCAGGAGTCCAATTGTCAAGAAAGAGGAGTGACTGTAAGACTGTGAACTGTTGAGACTAAGGTGGGATAAGGACAGGGACAAATAGCCAAACTAATGGAAACACACAAATTATGAACCATAAGCTGTGGAGCCCCCAACTGGATCAGTCCATCTGGATAAGTGAGACAATTGAATAGCTTGAACTATTAGGGAGGTACCCAGGCAGTGGGACCTGGACCTTTCCATGTGCATGAGCTGGCTGTTTGGAACCCTGGGCTTACACAGGGACACTTTGCACAGCCTGGAAGGAGAAGACTGGATCTACCTGTACTGAATCCACCAGGTTGAATTGAATCCCCAGAGGATTCTTGGCCCTGGAAGATATGGGAATGGAGGGGAGGGGCTGGGAGGAAGTTGGGGCATGGGCAGGGGTGGGAGAACAGGAGAACCCATGGCTGATATGTAAAATTAAAACACAAATATAATAAATTTAAAAAAGAAAAAAAAACTGTGATTGTGGTCAATGCCAAAACAACTGTCAATGAAGTGAACAAAGCCTGAAGATTTTCCTGAGTGCCAAGTCAATCAAGAGCATGAGGACTTGTTTTTAATTGTTCCAGTGATTATAGCTCTAAGCCTGGTCATAGCTACTGAATGGATATGTTTAAGTGCTGCCCTCTACTGTTAAGATAGGCAAATTGAAGATAGGGTTGAGTAATATCTATTTTGGAGTCTATTTTGGAGAAATAGCTACATTCACAATGATCAATGACAAATATTAGTGCCTTTAGAAAATATCCTTTGAAAAGCCAAAACGTCTTTTTTCTTTCCTTCAGGCACAATGAAGAATATTGTCCAGACAGTCAAACACATGTACACATATATTTCTACTCATTTCATCATGAAATAAAGAAGCATCAACAGGAAAGTGTTCAACACAGAAGAAAATGTGTCTAAGGTATATGAGTTTTTATGAGCACATTAAGTTTGCATTTATACATACTACATACTCCCTGTTTTATAGCAAGGTTATAAATAGCTAAAATACTGTAGAAGTTGCATATTGTAAAAATGGTACCAGTCATATAAGAAAAAGACAAATTCAATTGTAGAATGTCCTATGGAGCTTCAGAAGGATGGGGCACTGTGATGTAGGTTTGTCCTCTTGTGATCATGTGGCTCCCTTTGAGTTACAGATGGTTACTCATGCTCAGAATCAAGAAAGAATAGTAATACCACACACCATGGTATAGTAAATGACAAATATTTGCAATTTACTCTCAGGCTTATATTGAAAATAACAATATTTTGGGGGCCTTGTAAGTGCAAATCATTACTCAGCTGAACCACTGGATGTGTTATCAGTAAGCTCAGGACTGTGAAATCCCACAGAGGACAGCACAACCCAGGTGGTTGTGATAAACGTGATGACGCTATTGTAAAATGGCATCTGAGTTGCAGCAGCTTGACTACCATCTTCATTCTACAATACTCAAAGAATGATGGATAGATGAGTGAATAATAGCTCTGAAGATTTAAGGCCTTTGGATCATCTGTTTAAAGCAGATGACATCCTAGATTTAATTGGCAATCAATTCCAAGTAGATAACATGACATGAATCAGAAGACTGTCATCTGTAAGCTTTCCTGTTTTGTCCCAAACACTTGTGGGCACTGAATTGTCACATGAAGAAGAATGGAAACAGAACGTCACTGCTGAATATTTCTATCATTTCTAGTCCAACTGAACATCCTATTTATAGCCCACCTTGAGATTCCCCACCTAAGACAGCTGATATTCCCAGAGGTGAGAAGATTCCCAACGGGGAAATTAATTAATTAATTAGTTAATAATTAATACAAATATTTTTCATATTAAATATGAAAATCTAGTTATTTTTTGGTAATTTTTTCCACCTTGTTAAATTGAATAAAGTGTAAGAATCAGGTTGGGTTCTCATATAATAATTTTTTAATTTTTTTGAAATTTTAACATAAACACATAATCTTACCATTTTCTTTTCTTCTCTCCAAACACACCTATATAACCTCCTTGCTCTTTCTCAGATTCATGACATATTTTTGTTCATATTCCTTGTATTATATGGATTTATTATATTATATGTATTGAGAGAGTGGTGTTTATATACACTCAATCTATATAATATTTTATATAAAATATACAACTTCTGTTTGCAAAGATAGAGAGCATTACAGGAAACCACAACTGATCAAAATGCAGAGATCAGGATTCCATGTGATGATCAGTTCCAAATGATCTGTCTACAACACAATTTCCACACCTCTATGTCAGGGACCATTGCAGAGTGCGTAGAATGAGTATAAGAGCCAGAGGAAGGCAAGTTTTCTCTGAGATTGTGTATCTTAGCTATGTCAAGCAGGCTACATCCTAGAGGTGTAACTGAAGCTGCCTGAACAAGACTTGAACAATGATAACTCATTAGACATGCACACATAGACATGGGACACAGTTGCTGTAAAGTGTTTAAATAGCTTGTCCAATTTCAATTATTTTTGTACTTCCAATTATTCTAGACTGTCAAGTAAAAAGGTGGAGGAAATAATTTTCTGGTGAGGTTGAAACCAATTAGATTAGGAGGTTAAAATTGTATTAAAACTTCTATTTTCTAAGTGACAATTTTAGCTTCCCTAATTATAGAAATGTGATCTGTATATACAAAGACCAAACAGCATTTTCAACAAGTCTCTAAAGCCTTTGAATTAATGAAATAGATACACAGTATTAATGCCAAGGTAAGAAAATTATATTTTGAATATTATATATATTGTCTGTAACTCCAATTTTAGGTGATATGCTTATGCATGCAGGCAAAATACACATACACATAACATAATGTAAATAATTTTTGAAAAGATAATCCATTTTTTAGATGCTTCAGAAAGTCCTTTATCTGGAAACAAATGGAAAGCCTCTTTCATCCTAAAAATACATCATTGTATATAACTCTTTAAATGCATATGGAAAAGAGGATAAAATATTAGTGTGGAAAAACCCTGGCTTCAAAGATAAAAAACAAAAGAGGAAGAAAGCAGAAAAATATGTATTATATAAATGTGCAAAAGAATAAGTGTTATGAATGTGGCCTCATCAATTAGTGATTATGAGTTTATTTTTTCCAGTTTAAATAGTTAGAATTGCTGAATAAAAAAACAAACTTGGTGTTCTTATGAAAATAAAAAATTAAAATGTCTATATTCACTCGCTAAATGTTGAAAATAGAAGTACTCTAACATAAATCAAAACATGAAGAGAGTCAAAAAGAAAGTGGGAGATAATATATTTACAGTAAATGAAATGGAATTTAAATAAAAACCTAATGTGACATGAATAAATTAATTATATAAAATAAAACAGTTTAATTCGAGTGTAAGTCTCATTACCCAGCTCTTAACCTGATTAATTTTAAATGAGTGATGAAAGCAGACAAGACCTACTGAAGCATGATGGGTCTTCAGTCATGCATGCTGAGCAGGCACTGGTATAGCATTGTCCTGACGCAGATCCAATACCAAGGCTTGTGATGCTGATGAGGCCAATAAGGCCAGAAAGAGGTGGCTCTTGGAGCACAATGATGACATAAAGCTCCAGAGCCCTCAGCTACAACCAGTTACTCTGAGTTCTAAGCATCTCTCTCTCTCTCTATCACACAAATTGGTTTTTGTTAGTGTGAGTGTTAACTGTGGGAGGAACATGTGTAGTTTGGGAACAGTAATATGTTCCAACATCCTCAGCCTCCACACTGCTTATTTTCAGTGTGACTTCTGTCCCAGATCCACTGCCAATGAACCTGCCTGAGATCCCATATTCCTGGAGCTAGATACCATAGATGAGGAGCTGGGGAGATTGGCCAGGCCTCTGCAGGTACCAGTTCAATTAGGTATCCCCTTCAATTTCTAGGAGATTCTCACTAGAACTACAAGAGATAGAGGAGTCATCTCCAAAGAGGACCAGCAGGGAGAATGGAGTCTGGGTCAGCATGGCATCATCACTGGAAGCTGAAATAATAAGAGACGTGTACAAAGTCATGTGGAAACTTCATGAGCAATCTTTCAGTTCTTCTTTATCTTACTTATTTAATGTGATAGTTTTGTTATTTTTATATTAGTATATGTTCATACAGTAAATCCTTTATCACGAAACAAGTGACTAGAAAGCCCTAAAGGGACGCCAGACAGACTCTAGACAAAATTCAGTTCCATCTGGGTCATAATCATCTGAGGAGCCGGGATCCCATCTTATAATCCTGCTCTCACAGATCTTAAACTCACATGCTAATCTTGCAACCTGAGACCTGCTATCTCACACATGAACAGAAAGTACTTGGACAGCAGTGTGCCCCAGAGCATACCCTCCTATGCCTGTTTTATTTTGGCATTTCTCTCACTCCTTACCAGGAATCCAAGCATCAGCAGCCCCAAGAACTGAACAGGGGACCTCATTTTGAGAAAATAACCTGAAGTGTGTGATTAGTCAATGAACAAGTACAGCTGAGCTTCTATAACTCAGACCAGCAAGGGGAACTCTACCCTAGAGAGTAATATACAAATATCAAGGTATATGCAGCAATATAGACAGAAAGAAGAGTTATGTGGGCCTCTTATATTTCTAAAAAATAACAAGTGATCTTTTATATTAGGGTATAATTGGTAACATAAAATGAGTTGATTGATAGAACATCAAGATGCTTAAAATTCAACATGGAAGTCACAGTTCATGTTCCTGGCTCTCTTCACACATAACAAAATTAAAAGCACAGTGTGCTGCAGTCACTTTCTCATGAATTGATTCTAATGTCTGGTCATGTCAACTATTTTTTTAAAGTTGATTTTAGAAAAAGACAGAGAAATCTCAATGAGGAAATGGAGATAAGGCTATTTCAGGTTTGTGCAGCAGATTCAGGTTCTATGCTCCTGTAATAAAATCTAGTGGGCTTTTCTAAGAAATGCAGATCATTCTGTGCTTTTTTTTATCACCATAAATTTCCATTTGATACCCTTCTCTCAGGGTCCGTAGTATAATCTACAAATAGCTGGAAATCTAATCTTGAGGATATCAATTGAACCTATGTACACCGTGCTCTTACAGTCCATCCACTTTATTGTTCTAAGTAAGCTAATTTCTGGCTCTGATCTCTTTGCTGTTCTCTATTTGTTCTAATGCTTCTCTAAGTCTACAGCTTCGTTCAGCTCTAGTAATTTGACCCTCTCTTGCCTGGCTCCCCAAGATTTCTAATAGGAGGTTGCTTACAATCCTGAGAAAAGTTTCAAAACCATCAAGTTCATAGCACATTCATAGAATAGATGATAAGGAGCAGAGCCATTAACATAGTAATGCAAGGTTCCAAGGTCTCAGGACCAGAGAGGGTGGGGTACAGTACCCAGTGCCACAAACTCTGAGACATAGCTTTTTTTTAGCAGACTTGGCAAGTGAAGAATTGGCGGGTTTTTCTTAGGGTGTTTTAGGTTAGTAACCTTGGTAGATACCTGGGATTCTGACCTTGTGTATAACTATAAAGTTTCAAACTTATGATCTATTTACAAAGGCCTATACTCTAGTTTGAACTTGCTCTGAGGTAAAAATGATATAAGAGCTAGCTACCAAAAGGCCTGAGCCATGGCCATGCAGTTATAATTAATATAAGCCTCTGTGTGTTTACCTGAGAGATGTGAGTGGGAGAGATTTGTCCCAACTGCAGGCACACAGGCTATCTTCCCACTACAAATATACCTACATGTATAACTATGGATATGTTTGTATAGATATAGGGATGCTTGGCACTTGGTCAGTTTACCTGAAGAATATCCATCTCTCATCTGGAGTCTGTAGACTCAATGTAAAGTGTGTTTGACCATGTTTAAAGTACACATATCTGGAGATTTTCTCAAATCCAGTAAGAAAGCTTTTGGCTAAATAACAGCAGTGTCACTGCTCTGCATATGGGCACATGACAGTATTCAGTTCAACCTAGTAGATTGTAGTGTCCCTGTAAGTGTGAGATAAGATAGATCAATATCTTCTCTCTCCCAGGAAACTTCAAAACATCTTCTAGAACTATCAAAGCTGCCCAGCCATCAAGAAGCCTCCAGCTCACTTCCACCTTCATTTCTCTATATTGTGCAATCAAAGTACATGGTATCATCATTAATGTGGCTGTATCATCTAGATCTTGGGGACAAGAGACAAGCTATATATTGTTTGGTTACCTCTGTGTTCTCCCTCACCAAAAAATCACAATGATGTAGTTATGCCTGCATTCAAGTTTTGTTTATTAATGTAGATCTGAGGACAGCATTTTCTAGCTATACCTGATGTTGCCATTAAAACATTTTTTAAAATTTAATAAATTATATTTTGTGTAGTACAAGATCTTGTGGTTTCTTTATATGTATAGCACTTTCATTGGGTTGGTTTCTATATAGTTTAATTCTTGAGTTCTTTAGGTACTCTTAATACCAATCATCTGTCAGGTGTACAGCTGACAAAGAATTTCTCCCTTTCCATAAATTAGCTCTTCAGTCAATTGACCGTTCCCTTTGCTGTATAGAAGACTTTTTGTTTCAAAACATCCTACTTGTCAATTGTTGGCCTTATGTTTAGAATGAAATTCAGAACAGAAGATCTAGAATTTAAGTCCATACAAATTTACTCACTTGCATTCCTGTTTAGAACATTCTCACCTATGTCTGTATGTTGTAGAATATTTGCCATCTTCCCTTTCTGGAAATGTATGAGTCTCTACATTAATCTTTCAATGTTTTCACCATCATTGATGCATCTGTAGTTGATTTCAGTGCAAGATGTGAGACAGGGTTCCAGTTTTATTCTTCTATATGCAGATATCCCATTCAATGTTCCTATCACAATTTGTTGATATTTCTATTCTATCCTCCTTACAGTTGGTGTGTGTGTAAATGTGTATTGGATCTTCTATTCTGTTTCATTAATGTACATGTGTATATTTTTGTCAGCACCATACTGTTTCTATCATTATTGTTCCCTACTAGAACTGAGATCATGTATGGAAGTAGACACAGTATTATTCTTTTTTCTCAGCTTCCATGTAACTTTTTTTTTGGGGGGGGTGTTGAGACAGCGTTTCTCTGTACAGCTGTGTGTCTTTCCTGGAACTCACTTTGTAGACCAGGCTAACTTCAAACTCTCAGAGATCTGCATGCCTCAGCCTCCCAAGTGCTAGGATTAAAAGTGTTTGCCACCACCACCTGGCCCATGTAACTTTTAAGATTGTTCCTTTTTCCCTAGCTGTGAACAATTACATTGGGATTAGAGTGAATGTACTAATTGCCTTTGATGGCATGGTAATTCTCACAACATTAATTCTACACACCCATGACCATAGGGAGTCTTTCCAACTTTTAGTGTTACTACTGTTTCCTTTCAGAAACACCTGAAGAAAAATGTAAATATCCATTTCAAGGCCGCATCGCCTGTTGATCTTTTAAGAATGGGAAATTTTAACATCTGTATCTTTGCATAATTTGAAAATTGCTTCAGCTTAATATTGACTTTTAGTCAGAAGTTATGTAAAACAATTTCTATTTTTAACACTTACATATTTTGTGGCTTAACATATACCATATTTTAAAGAATGTGCCCTGTACTAATGAGAATAATATACATTGTGAAACTGACAAATAAAAATACTTTTTCATTATCCATATATCAGTTGATTGACATCTATGGTATTTCCATGCCCTAGCTATTGTGAACTGAGTAACACTAAACACATATGAGCATGTGCCTCATGGTAGAAAACAGAGTCTTTTGGGCATGTGTCCAGGAGTATCCTAGCTGGATGCTGTGGTAGATCTAATTTTTGGTTTTTCCAGGAACTGCCACAAGGATTTCCATAATGGCAGTACCAATTACAACACCACCAACAGAGTATGACTACTTTCCATGTCCCACATCCTTGCCATCATTTCATGTCTTTTGTTTTCTTACAGAGTCATTCTGACTGAGGTAAGATGAAATATCAAAGAAGTTCTAATTTGTATTTCTATGATGGCTAAGGATAGTGAATCCTTTTAAAATATCTTGTATCCATTTGCGTTTCCTCTGACATTCTTCTGTACAGTTCTATGCTCTACTTAATTTTTTATTTTATAATTTAATCTAATTTTACATATTAGCTACAGTTTCCCCTGTCCACCCCCCCCCCCAGCTATGCACTACTTTCTAATGGGTTTTTTGTCATCTTGGTATTTTCTTGGTGGCCTCTGCTTCAACTCCTAGCTCTAGGTATTTCCCTGCTTCAGTTTCTGCCATGAATTTCCTCAGTGACTGAATGTAACCTGAGATATATAAGCCATTTTCTCCTCAAGTTGCTTTGGTCATGGTATTCATCACAGCAACAGAAACACTAAGATAATAATAAACAAAGAAGTCATAAAACCAAACTCCAAGATGACATCATAGAAATGCAAATTAAAATTTCTTTGAGCAAACATAGTTTCTTATTTTTTTAAAGTTGTGAGCCTAGCCTTTAACTTCTGAGCCATCTCTTCAGCCCTCAACCTATTCTCTTATAGCACCCAGGACAATCTGCCCAAGGGTGGCATCATCCATAGTGTTCTGGGCCCTCCCACAGACATCGTTATTCCAGACAAGAACAAACTGTCTTGACTACAGGCCAATTTTATGGGACCATTTTCTCAATTGTGGTTTCCTTTTCCTATTTTACTGTGATTTATGTTGTAACAAGTCATCAAGGATTTTATTCAGAATTAAAGTGAGCTACAGGACAGATAAAATGCAATAGAACAGAAGACCCTGAATGAAGTTCACTCAATAGATAATTCTAAGAGCTTCTTTCTGTTTTTCATCCAGAAGAAGAAAGTGTTGTTTGATCAGGTGTCCAATACATATAATTCTCTGTTTTGATTGATAGCATTTGTTCAATGTACATGTCTTTTTCCTGTGATGTGTCTGGTGGTAATAATATGAATGGTAGATAGTGTATAAGTATAACATAATAGAAGAAACCTTTTCCACCAAGTGTTATTTTAAGGACATGGTTTACTGTGCAAATTTATTTGTAGGATGAATTGGTTGACAGTCCCTACTTTATCATATCTCTCTGGGTTTACTTGGCCATCCTGGAAGTTGTTGTGAAGACATGGGTTGGAATGAGTTGAGAGCACTGTTTGAAGAGTGATGAGCATGCAGCTTGATGAAGTTGCTCCAGTCTCTGTTATCTCTCTGTCTCCTACTTGCAGTTAAAGATCGAAGCTCTTAGCTACTTCTACAGGGCTGTATCTCTTTTTTTACTGCCATGCTTCCACCCACACTGGACGAACCTTCTAGAACTTTGAGACCACAAATGCACACTTTCATTCATAAGTTGCTTCAGTCATGATGTTTTGTTATAACAATAGAAGAGTAACCAGGAATCTTTATGTCTCTGTAAGAAGAAAAATGAGCAAACACACAAGAGAGGAAATCTTCCTCCCTTCCATGCTCATAATATGGGAGTTCATACACTGAGGACCATGTGATCAGGAAGCCTTACTTCAGTTAAAAAAAAAAAGGGATTCTAGATTATGAGAAAAATCTCTTCCAAGTATTAATTTTTCTGAAATATTTAAGATTTAATTATTTTTAGTTTGTGTGTACTGGTGTTTTCCCAGCATATTTGTTCATGTACCATGTGAGCTCAATGCCCTCAGAGGCCAGAAGAGGAGCTCAGAAACACTGGAACTGGAGTTACAGACAGGAGCTAGCAGTCATCTGTGCTGGGAATCAAGCACAGGTTCTCTAAAAGAGAATTTAGTGCTCTTAAAATTTAAGGAAGGAATTCTCAATCTGTGAGTTGTGACTCCTTTTACAAACCTTATCTCCAAAATTATTTACACTATGATCCATATCAGGAGAAAAATACAGCAAAAATGTAGAAAGGAAAATAATTTTACAGAGGGGTATCACCACAACACAAGGAACTGTATTAAAGTGTAGCAGCATTAGGAAGATTGAGAACCACTGTACTAAGTCATCTCCCCTGCCTGATTCCTCAAGATTTTAATACTATGAAAATTAGATAATAATTTTCCTGTAGATATAACTGGTTTGGTGTAAATCTACACACAGGTGTGAGTGTGTGTGTGTGTGTGTGTGTGTGTGTGTGTGTGTGTGTGTGTGTATGTATGTATGTATGTATATATGTATGTATGTATGTATTGATATCAATGTTGTAGTAATCTTAGCTGTTGCCAAAACTCTGAAACTTAGGAAAAGTTATTTTTTCATTTGAGTCATGACATTATTTCTTTTTTAATGTTAAGACTGGGAGAGTGGTCATACATGACCATCAAAAAAGTTTCTCTAACCCTGTACAATACATCACATTGACCTTTAAATCTTAGCAAAGAGGGAAACTCTCAGCAGCTGGACACCCTAGAATAAGCAGTTGGTGCAGCCCAGGCTCTCACTTCTGCTTCCCTTTGTGGTTTATATCATGACTTGAATCACTGTGGGAGGGGTACTATAACCCTGCTGACAGTAATAAATTGCCACATCTTCAGGCTGCAGGCCACTGATCTTGAGAGAATACTGTGTGCCAGATCCACTGCCACTGAATCTTGATGGAACTCCATCTGCCAAGCTGTTTGCATCATAGATCAGGAGCTGAGGAGGTTTCCCTGGTTTCTGCTGATACCATGCTAAATAACTATAAATGTCCTGACTTGCCCAGCATGTGATGGTGACACTTTCTCCCAGAGATGCAGACAGAGAGGCTGGAGACTGGGTCATCTGGATGTCACATCTGGCACCTAAGAGTGGAAAATGGAAATAAAAAATTGCCACACAATTAATTCTGTTAGATGAAGACTTTTCCAGAGAATAAGAAGCACTGACCACAGCCAGATGAATCAATTTCCAATGTTGTCTTCCTTACATGTGAGCCAGAGCACCAGCAACCCCAGGAGGTGAGTGGGGGCCCTCATGTCTGTGCTGGGACCTCTGAGAAGCTGACTCCAGCACAGGGTGTGACCTGACTATGAAGAAGTCCTCAGGGCAGTGGGATATACTCTAGGCACATGCAAATCAGCAAAGTCTAGGCACAACCACAAGACTGGCTGAACCATTACCTCATTCCAGGCTTGTTGTACTCTCATAAGACAGAACATGCTTATTTTCAGGGAATGTCCTCCTCTTCAGACAACAAAGAACAACCCCATTCTATGAGTTGCACATTATTTTGATTTCTGTCATGTTCAGTGTAGAATTTTCTTGTTATATTTCCCTCCATTCCAGAGTCTTTCTGATATTGTACAATTCTAGAAAGTACATAAACAATTACAGGGTCCTTCATAGGTATTTGTAGATGTTATAATATGAAGTATTCAGTCCATATAATGTTACTTGTATGTATATTTTCAGGGATGAGCATTTGACACTAGAAAACTAACAGTGTGGTCTTTCCTGGGGAACATTACCTTTCTTATTTTCAGATTTACTCAGTTTTCTGTAATACTTAGTGTAAAAATGAGGCCTTGTGGGCTTCTGCCCATTCAATTTGTCATATAATCTGGTGTCATCCTTGATCAGCTCACATTTGGGTAGTCATGTCAGTGGGCTTTTGTGGGATTAGCTTCTGAACTAATTACATAATAACTTTCATATTCTCTAATGCATTTCACATAATATTAGCACAGAATGTTCACACACACACACACAGAGAGAGAGAGAGAGAGAGATTGAGAGAGAGAGAGAGACAGAGAGAGAGAGACAGAGAGAGACAGAGAGAGAGAGAGAGAGAGAGAGAGAGAGAGAGAGAGAGAGAGAGAGAGAGAGAATTATAAGGAGTGAATTTGTTGTCTACAGACAGGCATAAGTGAATTCAGTGTTACGTGGGTCACAGGGTAAGGAGCCTGGTGCTGGAAGACAGCGTCTGTGCTGCACCAGCTCTACAATTGAGGAAAATATCAGGGATGCCATCTGCTGTCTTACTCTCTGGAAATTTAAATGTCACTTTCAAAGTATCTGTTCTAGAGTCGGCTTGACACAGTGTCTGGCTCTTTCAGTCATTTACCTCGACCTTCACCTTCTTCTTGAAGTTGCATTCTAGGAAGATTCTACAGCTATTACTGGACACAAGACATGATAGAATGGATAGAACTAACATGGATGTAACTGGGTCTGTCCCTAGACTCACACTTAATCTGTCTCTTTCCATGTTACTCTGGAAGCCCATATTCCAGCAAACTCCATTTTCTAGAAGAAAATAAGACTTCAGTACATCTATGATCTAATTATTGGGCTGGTTGTTAAACCTCCATGGCTTCCATGATGTACTATCCATAGAATTGTGTGAAATAATGAGATTACTTAGAGGAAAAACACATCAGTGCTGACCTAATTCTCTTACTTTGATCTAGGTCCCTGGGGTGTAGTCTGTATATTGACTATTGAGTGTCATTGAGAAACCACAGATTAACATGCTACTCAGCTAGTGTGGACAATGCCCAATCCCATGATCCTTTGCATAACAGTCTCAAGAGGCTAGGGAGATATGAAGTTCACACTCACATTGTTTCATAGCCAATGTCTTTATGGCCACAAATACAGCGGTGATGTGATCTGCTGTCTAAATTCTAACAAGCTGTGCACAGTCTCTCAAAGAGCAGAAAAAACATAGGGAGGGATAATTATTTTGTATAAATTCTTACCATTAGCAATTTTCAACATACAAAGAATGGATAAAAGAGATTATAAATAACGAGTAGGAAGTCAGGCACTGACAGTCTTTTATTTCCTACAATGATCTTTTGGGTAAGGTATTTTATGTCATCTGTATTAGGTCAAATATTTACTTTCTGACCTACTGAAGTGATTTCTTACTTTGGCCTGTGTGTTCTAAACTTTGGAAACTCTTTTGATGTTAATCAGCAGTCTCCACATATGTTATAAGGATAAGTAATCAAGCAGCTGTATCATGTCTGCTCCAGACTGTAGTGGGTTTAAATGAGAGGGGCGGCAAATATGGATGATCACTACTATACATGAGATGTTATTGAGGGAAAGTTGGAAAGGTTTTTCTTCTATCTGCACAAGGAGCGTTGTGATGCGTGGACCTTAGACTGTACACTGCTACTTGTGGCATGGAATGCTTACAACTTCTTAAAGCTGGACAGAAACTAGGGAGAAATTCTGGAGTGAGTGTAAAAGTGAAAACCTATTTATCTTCCTGTTCATGTGATTGGCAGTCAATTTGGTGATCTATTGACTATACCTATATTATTGGCTCCAACTTGTGATGCTTGAAGGAATTGTTAATGAAAAAGGTTGAAATTTGTGTCCAAATGTGACAGAAGATAGTGAAGTGATTGTGGCAATGTAATGTGTTACTATATTAATGAAAACTGGGATGGTTCTTTTCTGTGATAAGATTGAAGCAGCATTAGGAAGAATTTGTATAGGTATATACATATATAGTGTCAGACATATTTAGGCAGTCCAAATTCTGTACTTATCAATAAGAGAATATAGATTTGTAGTTAATTGTTGCTACTGTATATGTCCTGAGTTTGAGCTCAGTGAATGATGATTGGCTGCTGGTGTCTGCTGGTGAGTCATTTTGGGGTAGAAAGGAGGGGTTGTGAGTTAAGATCATCCTCTACTACATGTTGAACAGAGAAATTAGGCGACTGGCTGTATCATGAAATTCTAATTTTTGAACAGTTGAAATATTAATGAAGTGTATTAACACGAGTTGATTAAGTTTGGATGGAGTAGGTTTTTACTTCCAAGACATTCAATTCCACATTGAGTACCCATCAGCATAAAAGATGTAAGTTGAAAGGTATGCTGCTAATAATTTTATTACATTATTTGAGCCTAGACTTATATGTGATTAGATTTTTTATTTCGTAACTATATGTGCAGGCATCCACTAATTTCATAGTTGTGTAGATTATTTCATGTTAGCTTAGTTATATGGTGTGTTGTGGAATATTGATAGATCTATAGCTGGTCATTGGCTTACTGAGTATGATTGCTGCTAGGCGTGACAGCTGGGGTAAACAAAACAAACACATTTTGTTCTTTTTGTTTCCAAAATAATGCGGAAAGATGTACAATTTAACATGAAGCAGTTTTGTATTGAAAGCAATGCTTGGAATATTATTTTTAATAATCACTGAATATTGAGGAAATGGGACTCTATATTCGATATACATATATATGTATGTACTCAATCTAAATTAAAAGATGAATTTATATATATCAAATGCATAGGAAGTAGAATGAAAACCTTTTTATAATTGAGAATTTAGAGCTTTTTAAAATCAGTTCATATTTTTGGCTACCATTTCCACATGCTGCCATTCTACAAATTGTAGTAAGATTTATATCTATTTCCAAGAAGAGGTAACAGAGACCATGTTTCATTGGTTTAGATATAACTGAAGAGGACGTTTTGTGAGGGACTACTCTGGTCAGGGTGTTGTTCTCCCTGAATTTGAAATTTTTATGAAAGTATGAATTATTAAGCCCTGGTCATATTCTTAAATCCTAATTCATCCTTCCGGGATATTGCCCAGGCAGGAAATCTGAATAAGTTGAAAACTCTATCATCAGTATGCGAAAGATGGCTT